>NC_042615.1:524883723-525007868 GCF_901001135.1 Rhinatrema bivittatum | reverse complement strand
TGGAGAGCACACAGCATGGAGGCGCAGGACCAGGACCAAGCACACAGCATGGAGGCAGCAGGACCAGAACTGGAGAGCAGCATGGAGCAGCAGGACCAGAATGAGAGCACACAGCATGGAGGCAGCAGGACCAGAACTGGAGAGCACACAGCATGGAGGCAGCAGGACCAGAAATGGAGAGTACAGCATGGAGGCAGCAGGACCAGGACCAGAGCACACAGCATGGAGGCAGCAGGACCAGAACTGGAGAGCACAGCATGGAGCAGCAGGACCAGGACCAGAGCACACAGCATGGAGGCAGCAGGACCAGAACTGGAGAGCACCAGCATGGAGGCAGCAGGACCAGGACCAGAGCACACAGCATGGAGGCAGCAGGACCAGAACTGGAGAGCACAGCATGGAGGCAGCAGGACCAGGACCAGAGCACACAGCATGGAGGGCAGCAGGACCAGAACTGGAGAGCACAGCATGGAGGCAGCAGGACCAGGACCAGAGCACACAGCATGGAGGCAGCAGGACCAGGACCAGAGCACACAGCATGGAGGCAGCAGGACCAGAACTGGAGAACACAGCATGGAGGCAGCAGGACCAGGACCAGAGCACACAGCATGGAGGGCAGCAGGACCAGAAATGGAGAGCACACAGCATGGAGGCAGCAGGACCAGGACCAGAGCACACAGCATGGAGGCAGCAGGACCAGAACTGGAGAGCACAGCATGGAGGCAGCAGGACCAGGACCAGAGCACAGCATGGAGGCAGCAGGACCAGAAATGGAGAGCACACAGCATGGAGGCAGCAGGACCAGAACTGGAGAGCACAGCATGGAGGCAGCAGGACCAGAACTGGAGAGTACAGCATGGAGGCAGCAGGACCAGAAATGGAGAGCACACAGCATGGAGGCAGCAGGACCAGAACTGGAGAGCACCACAAAGCCTGGGAGACAGCAGGAGGCAGCAGGACCAGGACCAGAGCCACAGCATGGAGGGCAGCAGGACCAGAACTGGAGAGCACAGCATGGAGGCAGCCGGACCAGGACCAGAGCACACAGCATGGAGGCAGCAGGACCGAACTGAGAGCCACAGGCATGGAGGGCAGCAGGACCAGGACCAGAGCACAAGATGGAGGCGCAGGACCAGGAACTGGAGAGCACAGCAGGAGCAGCAGGACCAGGACCAGAGCACACGCATGGAGGCAGCAGGAACAGAACTGGAGAGCACAGCATGGAGGCAGCAGGACCAGGACCAGAGCACACAGCATGGAGGCAGCAGGACCAGAACTGGAGAGCACAGCATGGAGGCAGCAGGACCAGAACTGGAGAGCACAGCATGGAGGCAGCAGGACCAGGACCAGAGCACACAGCATGGAGGCAGCAGGACCAGAACTGGAGAGCACAGCATGGAGGCAGCAGGACCAGGACCAGAGCACACAGCATGGAGGCAGCAGGACCAGGACCAGAGCACACAGCATGGAGGCAGGAGCCTCAGGACTGGAGAGCACAGCATGGAGGCAGAGGGACTAGAACCAGAGAGCATAGCATAGAGGCAGGAGCCCCGGAAGATGAGATACCAGCATGGAGGCAGCAGCAGGATGAGATGAGATGAGACAACAGCAGCAAGACCATGAGATGGGAGATGGATAAGAGGCAGCAGCAGAATTGTGACTGGAGAATGCATCGAGGAAGCAGGCCTAAGGAGATAAATGGAGGAGTGCTTAACAAGCAAGCAGCAGGACAAACCAGCCAAACTGTAGACTATCCCAATCAGCAAGCTAGCACAGGAACACTGTAGTGAGGACAGGCCCAGAAGTCTTCTTCCATTTATCCGGCACAGGAACTCTAGTGAGGGCAGGTCTGGATTTTTTGGACAAGTGATCTTGTCCAAAAAATGATCTTTGAGTGAAATTTGTTACCTTTTACCATCTTAACTTGGGGGACTCATGGCCCTTTTCCTCGTCTGGGCTTTTGGCTGTTTGGGGGTGGCATAGTTTTGGAGGGTCTACCCCTGGGCCATCTCAAGAGCCAAGGACTACTGCATGGAGTTGACTCCTGGACTCTCTACCTGGGTAACATCAAGCTAGGAGAGAACATTGCACAAATCTCATCTTTGGGTGAGTTTCCTCTCTCCGAAGGTCATCAAATCTTCACAAGAGACCAATGTTCTGTTCGTACGTCTCACGTTGAATGTCAAAGTGGCCCCTAATCCCCTACACTAATACCTAAACCTCACTTCGTGTTCCTAGGTGGGCCTCCCATAGGGATATAAAGACCTATCTAGGGAGCAGGTATTATGGGTAGGCTTTCTCTCTCTCTCTCTCTTCCCATCCTGGGACCATTAAAAATGGTCCCCCAGTGGTTGTATGCAGGAAATACATGTATCACAAAGTGTGAAAATGTTACCGCAATTCTTCACAGAGGTATTAGCACAAATTGCAATAAACTGTCTCTTAGCATAAAACACATCCCTTTTGCTATCACATGCAATACTTATCGCATTTTGATAAATCCAGGCCTTAGCCAGATAAGTGGCACCACCCTAGAAAACCCCTGCCCCACTACTGACATAGTTAGATACATTTTTAGCCACATAAAGCCCTAATATAAAATGGGACATTGATAACAAAAGGTCCGGGAAAGAAATCAGTAAACAATGAAAGCAGTTCAATAGCGGGGAAGGGAATATGCTAGTTTCCTTTTAATGTATGCTATTTGCAAATAGCGTGCATTAAAATGAAGCAAACAAAAAAAACCACCAAAATTCTCTTTTTTTAAATGCCTTTTCATTTTCCAAACGGCACAAAACAAAAATGTCATTGATATTTCTGATGGCATTTAAAATAAATATACTTCCTTATTTTTTAATTTATTTTAGAAAGTAGACAGTCTGAAAAAAAAATAACGAAGGAAAAAAATAGACATTTAAGATTTTTGATCTATAAAATGTATAAGTGGTTGATCCCAGGAGGTTCTTCAAGTGTCACCTGATACTTACATTGTATTTGTGCTGGCTCATATGTCCCATTTGGCCCAATGGTCCTGGTGGGCTAAAGTTGTAAAAATGCCGGGCACACGGTAGGAGAGGGATAATCATCCTTCCCACTCAGCAAGTGTCTTTCCTTGGTAGGCAGAAACACTATTAGTTTAGGACCTCCTACTTACATCCAAGCAAATTAGGATCAGTCTTGCAAGGATAAACAAAGTATTTGAAAGCTGGAAGACAGTGTTATTTGGTAAAACAATAAAATGCACAGTTAAGCATACAATTGGAAGAAGAGTAGAAATACAGATGGAAATCTCGAGTGAGGACAGAGATTTAAAAAAAAGAGATTGCTCTGTGGTCTGGTCCTAGCACAAAACCAAAAGTTAGATGAATCCTAGGCACTGGTTGAAACCCTCATTCTGCCACAGTCTCACAGTAACCTTCTTCTTTCTCCCTGTCACCTTTAATGATACCACGGAGTCCAAGCACTACAGCTATAAAATCAAAACATCCACCCCATAGAGTAGTACATTTATGTTCCAAAAATGTTATAACTATATTTCCCGTTCAGAAGAAAGATGCATCCGTATTATTACTATCGCACTCCTTCCTCATCAGAATGTTGTGTTCAGCTAGCAGTGGCATTTAGGGTTGCCAACTGGCTCCAGATTTTCAGGACAGGTTGATCCAGTCCAGGTTCTACTCCCCTGCATGCAGAGACTTGCAGTCTTGCTTTTCCTTAGGGAATGCACTAGGGAAATGAGAACAAGTCCCTGCATGCAGTGGGATAAACCAGGACTGGATCAACCTGTCCTGAAAATCTGGAGCCAGTTGGCAACCCTAGTGACATTTGAACAAGAACATTTTGCAGACATACTGTGACACATTTTTAATACTTTTATTAAAGTATAATCTCTAATTGCACTCAAATACTGATTGTCATGTAAACCTCTATTTGAGGTTCAACATACACAGCTGACATACCAGCTACCATCCATAGACAATCCAAAATAATGTGGCTGCACAAATTATCAAATTTATCACACAAGCTGATATTAATTTGTATGGCTAATCATATATTTTTGGATCTATGCATAAAAAATGTGATTACATATTCTAGTAGGGATGTGCATTCATTTCATCCATTTCATACGTTTCCTATACAAGCATGTAATATGTAACGTATGAAACGAATGCACATCTAATTGGCACGTAATGGGAAACGTATGAAATGAATGAAACGAATGCACATCCCTATATTCTAGATTCTAGCTTCCTTTAGAGTGGCAGATATCAACAAACAAGGTGTGGAGCTGGAGGATGATCCAATAAATACAGGCCATTACTGGAGTTGGAAATTCAGAAACTATCTCTTCTTCTCTAATAAAGTGTATTCTCTGACTTTTCCATATAGTCTGGAATGATTCCTCTCATAAGGGAAAGCTATTAAAACTGGTTAGCTGTAAGACTGAGACTCAATCTAAGGATCCAAGGCCTGTGGCTGCTTCTTTTTCTTCCATTTTGTTTTATAGATCTTAATCCTTCTCCTCCCTGCCACAGATAAGTCAGTTATTATGAGCTCCTCTAGTGTTCTTCCCATTTAAGACATGTTCTAAGACTTTAAGAAATCTTCTCAGTTTCTGGTGCAGATCAAGCTGTCTTTCAGTTCTTCAGCAGCAGGTTTACGTAGAGACCTCATGTCTTGCAGTCTGATCCAGTTATTAATGGGCTGAGGGCTCCCCATAGGTGGTGCTGTGGTAGCTCATGAAATCTGTTGGACAGATAAGTGAGTGTCATTGAACTGGACAGGTGAGGTTTACTCACAGTCTCCTGTGAAGTCCATCTCTCTTTTCATTTTCAGTCCCTTCTAACCAGGGCTTAATTTGTAGACAAAAAGAAAGTGAAACTGTGAAAGGGGGAGGGGTGTGAGATGAGTGGGGCCAAGACCAGGGCCAGGTGTGTCCGTGCATAGGGGTGGCCCAGGGCTGGGTGTGAACTCTCTCAGATACATACATGGGCACATTCTTCTCTCTCTAACATGCCCAATAGGGATGTCTACTCGGGAGAAACGAAATAGGAAATGACAATGAAGTTTCTTATTTCATTTCATTTCATTCTCAAAACAAAATGATTCAAAATCCGATGAAAGATTGTTGGTTTTCACGTATTGTTTTGAAAACAAAAACAAAAAGTTATCCATTGGGCCTTGATCCAATCTCGAGGCTGGGGCCTCACCTAGAAAATAGGTTGAGACCCAAAGCAAAGGAATCAGCCTACTCCTGAGCACAATGCCAGGGCCTGGGCTTAGGCCATGACCCAATGCTGGAGCCACAGACTAGACTTAAGTGTGATGCCAGGGTCTTAGCCAAGCCTAGGCCCAACACCATGGCCTCAGCTGAGACCCCCTAAATTATCCCCACTTATCTGCTCTATCAAGGATTAAATGTTGTGGCCCATGCACAGGCCTGATGCTGGGTCCACAACCCAGAAGCCAAGTCCCAACACCTGGGCCTTGGCCTAGGCCAAGACCAGTTGGCTGGGTTTGGGCTGAGGCTGGGTTTGGGGCCTCCAAAAAGCAGCTGCCAGAATACTCACAGGATCCAGAAAACATGACCACATCACTCCCACTCTTATATCTAATAATAGTTTTAGGTTTCTCAGAAGTTGTCAGCTCTGCCACAGCCCCAGGAGCTCTGCTCCCTGTAGATCTGTAGATGGAGGTAGTAGGAAGGTTGAACAGCAGGGAGTTTGCAATAGTCCAGATTAGAGAAGATGAGCAGTTGAAGGACCGTTCTGAAGTCGCTGGAGGAAAGAAATGGTTTTAGATGTCGAAAGGTTAGGAGTTTGTGATATCCTTCTTTGATTTTTGAAGCGATGTGGTTCTTGAAGGATAGTTCATTGTCTATGATGACTTCTAGCTTGTGGGCATGCTTGACGGGGGAGATTACAGTTTGTTGATTCATTAGTTTGAATGGTGGCAATTGAGGGGCGTTGTTCTTTCTGTCCAGTATAATTATTTCAGTCTTCTCAAAGTTTAGGATGAGTTTCAAGTTGTTTAGTAGTTGCTTTATTTTGGTTATGTACATGGCTGTTTTTACATATGTGTCTTCAAGAGTGTTGTGTATTGGGATTAATATTTGGATATCATCCGCATATATGAAGTGGGTTAGTTTCAGGTTTGCGAGGAAGTGGCATATTGGGAGCAAATAAATGTTGAAAAGTGTTGCAGACAGAGCGGAACCTTGTGGAACACCGGTTTCAAGGTTTCTTTTCTTAGATAGGGTGTCATTGATTGACACTTGGAATGTTCTTTGTGAAAGATAGGATGAGAACCATTTTAGTGCTTTTTCTTTAGCTCCTATTTCTGTAAGACGGTCGATCAAGATTGAGTGGTTTACTGTGTCAAATGCGGCAGAGAGGTCGAGTAGGACTAAAAAGTAGCTGCTGCCGTTTTCTGAACTGTTTGACAGGCTCCAAGGAGCCAAGATATTCTCCAAACTGGACCTTAAAGGAGCTTACAACTTGGTGCGTATTCGCGAAGTAGATGAATGGAAGACTGCTTTTAACACCCGCGATGGACACTTCGAATATCTCCTCTTGCCTTTGGTTTGAGTAATGCACCTGCAGTCTTTCAAAATATGATGAATGACATTTTACAGGACTTACTATATCAATGCGTAGTAGTATATCTCAATGATATACTGATCTTCTCTCAAGATCTGCAAACTCATCAACAGGATGTCAAGAAAGTTTTAAGATGCCTGCGTGAGTACCACCTATACGCAAAGCTTGAAAAGTGCAAATTCCACCCGTCACATCATTGACCCCGGGAGAGTAAATATTGTTGTATTTACAAGGGTTAAAAATGTAATATCTGATGTTTGCTTATCATGACAATCAGAGCAAAATTCAGCTCTGTATTCCAAATTCCTTCCTCTAAATTGTAACAAAAAGAGAATCAATGGCAGATTTCAACAAAATAGTAGAATGACACTCATTTCCATTTCCCTTAATCTAAGAAAGCTAACTCACTAAAAATACTGTAATCCATTGCGAAATGTAAAATTAAAAAAAAACCATACTGACCAATCTTCTTTTCAGACTGTGTTTTAGGTTTATACAAAATTAAAAAGAAAGCCCAATATACAAGCAGAGCAAGTCCCTCACTGCTCACACTATTTCATTGTGCTGAGCCAGAAATTATAGTGCAGCATTTCAAGCATAACATCACTTGACATTTCCTGATTTCATTCTTTTGGCACTTTTTTCTTTAAAAAAAAATTGTTTATGTTTTTGCTTTGGCTACCTTTGTACACATTATCTCATGAATCAATCCATCTAAACCAACCAAAATCTCAGGATAGTGAGATCTGTATAAACCTTGAACCTGAGTAATGCTTTCCCTGAAAACTTAAGAGATGTAGTCAAAAATTGAGGCAAAACAAAAATCACTTTTTCAGTTGCAGTACCAATATGGGCCAAAGATGGCAGTATCCTGCAGTATGCAGCCTTCACAGGCAGCTGGATAACAAATCAATGTGTTGTGAGAAAAATGGGCCTCATAAGAAATGCTCCACAATTCTTTCTATTCTTGTTTTATTATTGTATTTGTTATCATTGTCAGTATAATATAATCATGGTGCTAAGATTAAATGAAAACATTAGGAAAGCAAGGCATTCTCATGTATTTATTTAGTTATTTATTTAGTTATTTTATATACTGTCATTCTGAGTGAAGATCACAACAGTGTACAAAAGTAACATTTGTCCTTTTGGTCCTTACATTATGCTGTAACGCATATTGATCTAACACATACTTTAGTCTTCCAAAGAGAAAATAATACTTTAGTAAGATACATTTTGGTATTACATATACTTTGTAAGACACATATTTTTTTTAAGACGGATACATTATTATTGTAGAGTAATACAAATGTACATATTTGGCATTAAAATAAAGGCTTTACAAAGCTTATTCTGGAAAGGATGTTCAACAGTGAACAGAACAGACCAGTGTGAACAAGAAAATATACAACAGTTAACAAATAAGAGCTACTTTTAAATCATGCTAAGGGCATGGGCTCAGTTAATATTTTAATTTCTAACAGTCAGAAAGAAAAGCCAATTTAAGTCAAACATCTTGTTTTCAAATGTATTTTGGAAGCACATGAAGTTGGGGAAGGCAGTTTTCAAAGACATTAACCTGGGTAAACTGGCCTGTCTGTAAACACCCTCCTCTGCCTGGTTAGAAGAATGTACGGGCTTCCACAACATGCCTATTCTTAGCCGGGTTAAAAAAAGAGGAGCTGGAGACCACATGATGTGGTGAACCTGAGAGGATCTCTCTCTATGGGTTCCTGGTTCCATCCTCCATTCTATTTAAATATCTTATACATCCACCCTCGTAACCTTGGTTAAATCACACAGGGAACGTGCCTGTATGAATATCAACAAATACATGAAAAATTCCCCCTCAGGTATGCCAGCAAAAACAGCTAAAAAGGAAAAAGAAAAAATCAGATCTGGCGACGGCAAAATGGTGTCTGCAACGGATGGCCCAGCAAAGTCAGCTGTTGATGAGGTGACAGTGAGTGCTATCAAGTTGGCAGTAACTGAGGTAATAAAAGATAAATTGGAAGAGATTTCAGGCTAGATTTCAGAAATAAAATCTTCACTGCTGGAATATGGGCCCCGGACGGACACACTGGAAACCAGAGTTGCACTGGTGGAGGATGACTCATTGGCAATAACTAACAGACAGGCCGATACAGAAAGAAAAGTGGGACAGCGGGCGAGCGCCCGCTCTCCCGGCGCGTGCACAGGCCAGTGTCCTGTGCGCGCAATACAGTAAATAAAAATATACTGATTAGGGCCTGTGGTAAAAGGAGGCACTAGGGACACTAGTGCATCCCTAGCGCCCCCTTTTTGACAGGAGCGGCGGCTGTCAGCGGGTTTGACAGCCGACGTTGCTGGCATCGGTTCTCGGACCCGCTGACAGCCACGGGTTCAGAAACCGGATGCCGGCAAAATTGAGCATCCGGTTTTCAACCCACGAGCCGCGGGCTGATTTTAAATTTTTTTATTTTAAATTATTTTTTACTTTTGGGACCTCCGACTTAATATTGCAATGATATTATGGAGGGTGTAAAGAAAAGCAGTTTTTCCCAGTGCCGAGAGTTTTTCCCAGTGCCGAGAGAAATTAACGCCTACCTTTGGATAGGTATGCCGCCGACCATCTTTAAAATGGCCGTCACCATTTTTAAAGATGGCGCCGGCCATCCAGTGCCCCTACCATGTGACAGGGGCCGGCCAATGGCACGGATACCCTGTCACATGGTAAGGACAAAGGGCCATCGGCGCCATTTTTATTAGCGCAGCCGATGGCCCAAGAGCGGGAGATCGCTCCCCGCACCCCCGCTGGACCAACAGGTAATTTTAAAACGGTTTTGGGGGGGTTTGGGAAGCAAAGGGGTCATTTTTAAAGGGTCGGGTGGATTTTTTGTTTATTGGCTCGGGCGCAGCCGATAAACAAAAAACCATTTGTGCCGGACAATAAAAACTGTAAGATTTGAATCGGAACCGGAACTGAACCGATTCCGGTTCAGATTCACATCTCTAGTCTATTCCATGTTACCGTTGCTAGTAATAGCAGTGGCTATTTTCTAAGTCAATTTAATTTATAGCAGGTAATGGACTTCTCCTCTAAGAACTTATCCAATCCTTTTTGAAACACAGCTATACTAACTGCACTAACCACATCCTCTGGCAACAAATTCCAGAGTTTAATTGTGCATTGAGTGAAAAAGAACTTTCTCCGATTAGTTTTAAATGTACCACATGCTAACTTCATGGAGTGCCCCCTAGTCTTTCTATTATTCGAAAGAGTAAAAAACCGATTCACATCTACCCATTCTAGACCTCTCATGATTTTAAACACCTCTATCATATCCCCCCTCAGCCTTCTCTTCTCCAAACTGAAAAGTCCTAACCTCTTTAGTCTTTCCTCATAGGGGAGCTATTCCATTCCCTTTATCAATTTGGTAGCCCTTCTCTGTACCTTCTCCATCGCAATTATATCTTTTTTGAGATGCGGCGACCAGAATTGTACACAATATTCAAGGTGCAGTCTCACCATGGAGCGATACAGAGGCATTATGATATTTTCCGTTTTATTCACCGTTCCCTTTCTAATAATTCCCAACATTCTGTTTGCTTTTTTGACTGCCGCAGCACACTGAACCAACGATTTCATTGTGTTATCCACTATGATGCCTAGATCTCTTTCTTGGGTAGTAGCACCTAATATGGAACCTAACATTATGTAACTATAGCATGGGTTATTTTTCCCTATATATGCATCACCTGCCATCTGCCATTTAGATACCCAATTTTCCAGCCTCACAAGTTCTTCCTGCAATTTATCACAATCTGCTTGTGATTTAACTACTCTGAACAATTGTGTGTGTGTGCTGACGATTTCAATGTGTTATCCACTATGATGCCTAGATCTCTTTTTTGGGTGGTAGCACCTAATATGGAATAGGGATGTGAATCGGGTTTCGGACGATTGAAAATATCATACGATATTTTCAAAATCGTCAGAAATCGGGGGCTCCCCCAAAACGATAGGAAAACCCCACAATATTGTTCGTGGGGGTTCTCTTATCATTTTGGTGGAGGGCGGGAAAAACGGCACACAAAAATAACCCCTAAACCCACCCCGACCCTTTAAAAACTAATCCCTTAGCTTCCCCCACCCTCCCGACCCCACCAAAAACTTATTACAGGTACCTGGTGGTCCAGTGGGAGTCCCGGGAGCGATCTCCCGCTCCTGGGCCGTCGGCTGCCACTAATCAAAATGGCACCGATGGCCCTTTGCCCTTACCATGTAACAGGGTATCCGTGCCATTGGCCGGCCCGTGTCACATGGTAGGAGCACTGGATGGCCTGCGCCATTTTTAAAGATGGCGCCGGCCATCCAGTGCTCCCTCCATGTGACAGGGGCCGGCCAATGGCACGGATACCCTGTCACATGGTAAGGGCAAAGGCCATCGGCACCATTTTTATTAGTAGCAGCCGACAGCCCGAGAGCGGGAGATCACTCCCGGGACCCCCACTGGACCACCAGGTACCTGTAAAATGTTTTTGGGGGGGTTGGGAGGGTGGGGATTAGTTTTAAAGGGATTAGCTTTAAAGGGATTAGTTTTAAAGGTCAAGGTGGGTTTTTGTTTATCGGCTCGGGCGCAGCCGATAAACAAAACCGCGATCAGGCCGAACGCAAAAAAAAGCACGATGTGAATCGGAACCAGAATCCGAACTGATTCCAGTTCTTAGTCACATCTCTAATATGGAACTTAACATTGTGTAACTATAGCATGGGTTATTTTTCCCTAAATGCATCATCTTGCACTTATCCACATTAAATTTCATCTGCCATTTGGATGCCCAATTTTCCCGTCTCACAAGGTCTTCCTGCAATTTATCACAATCTGCTTGTGATTTAACTACTCTGAACAATTTTGTATCATCTGCAAATTTGATTATCTCACTCGTCGTATTTCTTTCCAGATCATTTATAAATATATTGAAAAAAGTAAGGGTCCCAATTCAGATCCCTGAGGCACTCCACTGCCCACTCCCTTCCACTGAGAAATTTGTCCATTTAATCCTACTCTCTGTTTCCTGTCTTTTAGCCAGTTTGTGATCCACGAAAGGACATTGCCACCTTCCTAGAAGCCTCTCATGAGGAACTTTGTCAAACGCCTTCTGAAAATCCAAGTATACTACATCTACCAGTTCACCTTTATCCATATGTTTATTAACTCCCAAAAAAGTGAAGCAGATTTGTGAGGCAAGACTTGCCTTGGGTAAAGCCATGCTGACTTTGTTCCATTAAACCATGTCTTTCTATTATGTTCTGTGATTTTGATGTTTAGAACACTTTCCACTATTTTTCCTGGCACTGAAGTCAGGCTAACTGGTCTGTAGTTTCCCGGATCGCCCCTGGAGCCCTTTTTAAATATTGGGATTACATTAGCTATCCTCCAGTCTTCAGGTACAATGAATTTATACTTTCTATTTGTAATCTTTATGCCTCAAATGATTATAATCATGATTTTTTCTCAGATACTCAGATTATTGATACTCAATTCACAAAGTCATCTCATATTGACCAGAGATTTTAATCTCCCACATGATCCACTGCTAGATAAATCCGCTGGTACACTATATCAGGGAAATAATAAGGAAAAAGGAGTAGCTTTTTTGTGTCACAAATTAAAACTACTAGATATCTGGAGGGTTCTTCATCCAGAGGAGAGGGATTGCACCCATGTCTTGAGAGTGCACACTTCCTTATCCTATATAGATTATATTTTGGTTGCTCAGGAAAGTTTCTCTAGTGTGATTTCTGCAGAAATTGGTTCCCCCTGCAAATTCAGATCACTTTCAAATTTAGGTAGATATGAAGTTCTCGACTCAAGTACCTGGAGAGAGGGTGTGTAAATTTCCAAATTATTTAAGGAACAATTTAGACTTCCAGTCTTTTCTACAGGACAAATGGAGGGAATTTGAAATTCACAACAAATAGCATTTAGACAATCCCCATTTGCTTTGAGAAACCAGCAAAGTTGTATTAAGAGGGGAAATAATGGTGTATGTGATTGGAAGAAATAAACATATTAATAAGACCATTCTACAACTTGAAATTAAATTAAAGTCTTCCAAAGAGAAACTAAGTAGAAAATTAACTGCTGGCCAAATGACAGAATATTATGCTATTTTAGAGAGCCCATATGCATGTTTGCATCAGAAGGCACAAAGATCTCTCCAATTATCAGAACATAATTTCTTTAGATTTGGGAACAAAGCAGGGAGATTCTTGACTAATGCTGTTAGATCATGGTGAGGGAAGACCTTCATTGAAAAACTAAGCTCCAAGCAAGTTCTAGTGGTGTCTAAGACATCTGAGGTTTGTGAAGCTCTTAGACCCTTTTATGAATCCTTGTATAAAGATGATATTCCTGGTGGGCAATGAGAGGAAAATACATTTTTTTGAGAATTTGCAACTACATCAACTCTCAGAGTCACATTTAGAAATTTTGAGCAGATCCATACAGGCCCCTGAAATCCTAATTGTCATTAACCTTACAAAATGGGTAAGGTTCCTGGTCTAGATGGGCTCCCATACTATTATTTTAAAATATCAAAATCTCAATTAGTAGGACATCTAAGTACATTCTATCATGATGCATTTTGGAAGAATTCCTTCCCAAAAGGGTTTAACAATGCCTATATCACAGTTTTAGCTAAGTCATGGAAAGATCCTCTACTTCTCTCTTCTCATACACCAATATCTTTGTTAAACTGTGATTTAAAAATCCTAGCAAAGATCTTAGCCAATAGGCTGAGTTTAATATTCCCCTCACTTATTTCTAAAAGCCAAGCAGGTTCTGTAAAAGGCAGAATGGCAGGTTCCCACATGGTTAAACTAATCACAGCCATGATCCTTTGCAGGATTTACCAAGTTCCTGCCATAGCTATAAGTTTAGACTCTGAGAAAGCCTTTGACTGGGTTTCTTGGCCTCATATGTTTTTGGTTCTTCAAAGATTTGGCTTTCAAGAGGACATAGTAAAATGTATTTCACTAGTATATAAAGAACCAATCTCAAATATTATAGCTAATGGTTCTAAGTCAGCAGATATCATAGTCCATTGAGAAGTACGGCAAGGATGCCCTCTCTCACCCCTGTTATATATCTTGACCATTGACCTTTTATTGCAGAAGATTATTATGGAGGAGAACATAGATGGTTCTACTAGGGGGAACCAAACCTTTAAAGTTGCGGCATTTGCCGATGATGTGCTGATCTTCCTTTCTAGGCCAAAGAATTCTTTGGGGGAACTACTGGCCCTTCAGAACTTATTTAGTAAATTTATGGATTTGAAAATTAACCAAGACAAATTTGAAGCTCTGGATGTTTATGGAAACATGAAAGATAATGAGACAGATAGCTTCCCTTTACAATGGATTGAGGGGGATATGAAATATTTGATTAAAATATCTACTAATATCAATGCCATTTACAAGGTAAATGTTAGGTCCCTACTTCAGGGTATGGCTAAGGAGCTTGTGTACTGGAGCACATTGCTCCATCTCTTATAGGTAAGATACACTTACTTAAAATGATAGAAATACCTAAATGGTTATATGTTCTGCAGATGTTAACTATGTGGATTTCCAGGAAGGATTTTAGAGAGGTTAATAAACTCTTTAGGACTTAACTATGGAATGGGAAGAGAGCTAGAATCTCTCTAAGATCATCATCCAGACCTCTCAATCATGGGGGATTGAATTGACCTGATTTAAGAAGGTATAATTTAGCATGCGTACTGAGACATGTGGCAGACTGAATTTGCGACACCTCCTTTTTCTCCCCTCGGGAGCATCTGCAGGGAAGGTTTGGGTCTATATCTCTGAATGTTTTAATTCAAATTGATGCAGATCTAATTCCAAAGGATCTGAAAGAGCATTTGCTAGTGAATACATGTAGAAAAGCTTGGGTGCTACTCTGTAAATTATTGCACAATATGGGTACAGCTTCGTCTCTTATGTTCTTTTGTGATAACCCTTTTTTCCCCCTGGAATATATAATTCTATTTTCCAGAACTTGTATAGAAGGGGATTTAAAAGTATAAAATTAAGTGTGTTCCTCTAGTATATGTTTAAAATGCGGTAAGGAAAAAATACTTATTTCCATGGATTTTGGAGCTGCCTAAATATTCTTGGGTTCTAGGTGCGGGTATGGGAGACTTGCACTAAAATACTTAAAAAACCAATCCCTGGAGGTCCCAAAATATGTCTGTTTGGGATTTGTGATGATACCTTTTCAGGGTTGGGCTCTAACAAACAATTATTAATAGATAAGGCAAGTTTGAAAGTGAGAAAGGTAATCTTGTCTACTTGGGTAGACAAGGATAGTACACAAATAGGGGCGGATTTTCAGAGCCCTGCTCGCGTAAATCCGCCCAAAACCGGGCGGATTTACGCGAGCAGGGCCCTGCGCGCCGGGAAGCCTATTTTACATAGGCCTCCCGGCGCGCGCAGAGCCCCGGGACTCGCGTACGTCCCGGGGTTCTCGGAGGGGGGCGTGTCGGGGGGCGGGGCCGGAGCGCGCGGCGTTGCGGGGGCGTGTCGGCAGCGTTTTGGGGGCGGGTACGGGGCGTGGCTACGGCCCGGGGGCGTGGCCGCGCCCTCCGTACCCGCCCCCAGGTCGCGGCCCGGCGCGCAGCAGGCCCGCTGGCGCGCGGGGATTTACGTCTCCCTCCGGGAGGCGTAAATCCCCCGACAAAGGTAAGGGGGGGGGTGTAGACAGGGCCGGGTGGGTGGGTTAGGTAGGGGAAGGGAGGGTAAGGTGAGGGGAGGGCAAAGGAAAGTTCCCTCCGAGGCCGCTCCGATTTCGGAGCGGCCTTGGAGGGAACGGGGGGAGGCAGCGTGGCTCGGCGCGCGCAGGCTATACAAAATCGATAGCCTTGCGCGCGCCGATCCAGGATTTTAGTGGATACGCGCGGCTCCGCGCGTATCTACTAAAATCCAGCGTACTTTTGCTTGAGTCTGATGCGCAAGCAAAAGTAGGCTGATCGCGCTTCTTTTAAAATCTACCCCATAGTGCACTGGCAATCCAAAATGGTTCAAGTTCTTTCTTTTGAATTCATCTCAGCTAAGACAGTCTCAAATAAAAGATATGGCAAGATGACGGACATATGGCAGGATTTTATGGATTTTCTTTCACCCACAGTACGTAATGCAATACTCAACTTATAATATTCAATCCCCATTTATGTATAAATGAGTTTGACAATATTTGAAAGGTTAAAATAAAAGCATGTTTTATGTATAGATATTTTGTTTTCTATGAGAACCAGTTAATTGTAATCCAGTCTAGAATTGTGCTAGGATATAGGCTTAAATGACAGGAGGGGGAGAAAAAGAAGCCTTGAATACAACTAAGAGACTTTCTATGTATTTATCATTATTATTAATATGTTGGAGGTTATCCACATACATTATGTTTCCTATTCTACTATAGAAGTCTAGGCATCTAAACACTTTTTTTTTCTTTCTTTCTGTGGTGGTTGCATTTCATTGCTTTGAAAACCAATAAACAAGTTTGAAAAAAAAAAAGAGGAGTTTCTGGTGGGAGGGGGGGGGGGCCTTGTTTAAGTCAGGAAAGGAAATAATTAGGTAGATTTTAAGACCTGTGCGTGGGTGTACATGTGTGCGCACGCTACCTGGCACGCACACATGTACGTCCGATTTTATAACATGCTCGCGCAGGCGCGCGCATGTTATAAAATCGGGGGTCGGCATGCACAAGGGGGTACACAATTGTGCACCTTGCGTGCGCTGAGCCCGCACCGAGCCGTGCTGCCTTCCGCCGTTCCCTACCCCCCACCCCACCTTCCCTTCCCTTCCCCTACCTTCCCCCCTACCCCTTCCCTACCCTTCCCCCCTACCTTTTTCTTGTTTCTACTTTTGTTTTAAAACTTACTTCAGCCCTGGGGTTGTCGGCTGGCGTGCGATCCCCGGCACAGCGGCAAATGGCCGCTGTGCCGGGAGCCTTTGGCCCCTCTCCGCCCCACCCCCAGGACTGCCCAGCCCTGCCCCCTCCCCGCCCCTTTTTCCAAGCCCTGGGACTTACACGCGTCCCGGGGCTTTATGTGCGTCGCCGGGCCTTTTGAAAATAGGCCCGGTGAGCGTAAGCCCGGTTACGCGCATAACATTTTGAAAATCCGGCCCAATGTGCAATTATGGGATTTTCAAAAGTCCACATGCAATTTTACCATTCCTTCTCCAGCACGCCTGCTGATACAAAGTATGTGGGCGATTTTTGCACCTACGCTTTACCTTAGCCGGGTAGTTTCTTTTTTAAGTTTAGCTGGAAGTGCGCGCAGTAAAATACCCGCATACTTTGCAATTACATGGGCTATTGAAAATAGCCCTCAAAAAGAGCAATATTCAAAGGTTGGATGCAGGTAGATATCGTACGTACCTGCATAAAAACGAAGATGGGAAATAGGGTTCCCCTCCGCGTTTTTACTCACATGAAAATGTGGGGCAGGGTTAGGTCAGGAAATGGAAAATATGCACTACGACTGCATTTGGAATCACCACACGTTTTCAGGAGTGTAGCCTGCAGGTGCAGAGCATGCGGGGGCAAAAGTACCCAGAGCGCGCATGTAACATGTACTCCAAGTTAAATGCAGGGTTTGGATTGTTTCCATTTTCCATCTGGCAACCATTTGCCAACTTCTCAGGAAAAAACCAGGGGGCGGGAGAAACAGTTATTTGTTTTACCCAAAGAGATAAGTTTATTTATCTAACACATGAAAAGTGATTTCTTCATCAATTATGACAAAAAACATTATATCAAGTATTTATGAAATAGATGTAAATGATAATTTTTTTACAATTATCTTTCTGATATTTTTGTAAGAGTTAAAACAAACAGAATGTCCCAATCGCCCAATCCCTTTCCTCAGATTTTAGACTTTTTCTTCCTTGTAACTTTCTTCCATGATAGAGGTTCAGTTCCTGAAGTAATCTTCTTTAGGAGTATTCTTCTGTTTCCGCCACTTTTAGGAGCCCATTAGGGATGTGCATTCGTATGAAATGAAATAGGAATATCAATGACTTTTGTTATTTCGTTCATATAGTTTTCAAAATGGATGAAAGAAAAATCGATGAGATTTCATTAGTTTCTCTTTACGTCTTTTTTTTTTTTTTTTTTTTTTTTTTAAATAAAAGGAAAAATCCAAGGCCTAGGCCCAACCCCAGGGCCCAGCCCAAAACCCAGTTCCAGCGCTTAGTGCTGAGACCTAAGCCTAAGTCTGATGCCAGGGTCCAGCTCAAGGCCAGGTCCCACTGCCAGGAACTAGCCCTATGCTAGGTCCTGGCCTAAGACCAGTAACAGCACCAAGGCCTAGGTCCAATTCCAGGGTCCAGCCTGAGGCCTGGTCCCATCACTGAAGGCTAGACCCAACACCGGGGCCCAGACGGAGGCCTGGTCCCATCACTGAAGGCTAGACCCAACACCGGGGCCCAGACGGAGGCCTGGTCCCATCACTGAAGGCTAGACCCAACACCGGGGCCCAGCCGGAGGCCAGGTCCCATCACTGAAGGCTAGACCCAACACCGGGGCCCAGCCGGAGGCCAGGTCCCATCACTGAAGGCTAGACCCAACACCGGGGCCCAGCCGGAGGCCTGGTCCCATCACTGAAGGCTAGACCCAACACCGGGGCCCAGCCGGAGGCCAGGTCCCATCACTGAAGGCTAGACCCAACACCGGGGCCCAGACGGAGGCCAGGTCCCATCACTGAAGGTTAGACCCAACACCGGGGCCCAGACGGAGGCCAGGTCCCATCACTGAAGGCTAGACCCAACACCGGGGCCCAGACGGAGGCCTGGTCCCATCACTGAAGGCTAGACCCAACACCGGGGCCCAGACGGAGGCCAGGTCCCATCACTGAAGGCTAGACCCAACACCGGGGCCCAGCCTGAGGCCTGGTCCCATCACTGAAGGCTAGACCCAACACCGGGGCCCGGACGGAGGCCAGGTCCCATCACTGAAGGCTAGACCTAACACCGGGGCCCAGACGGAGGCCTGGTCCCATCACTGAAGGCTAGACCCAACACCGGGGCCCAGACGGAGGCCAGGTCCCATCACTGAAGGCTAGACCCAACACCGGGGCCCAGTCTGAGGCCAGGTCCCATCACTGAAGGCTAGACCCAACACCGGGGCCCAGACGGAGGCCAGGTCCCATCACTGAAGGCTAGACCCAACACCGGGGCCCAGCCGGAGGCCTGGTCCCATCACTGAAGGCTAGACCCAACACCGGGGCCCAGACGGAGGCCAGGTCCCATCACTGAAGGCTAGACCCAACACCGGGGCCCAGACGGAGGCCAGGTCCCATCACTGAAGGCTAGACCCAACACCAGGGCCCAGCCTGAGGCCAGGTCCCATCACTGAAGGCTAGACCCAACACCGGGGCCCAGACGGAGGCCAGGTCCCATCACTGAAGGCTAGACCCAACACCGGGGCCCAGCCTGAGGCCAGGTCCCATCACTGAAGGCTAGACCCAACACCGGGGCCCAGACGGAGGCCAGGTCCCATCACTGAAGGTTAGACCCAACACCGGGGCCCAGACAGAGGCCAGGTCCCATCACTGAAGGCTAGACCCAACACCGGGGCCCAGACGGAGGCCAGGTCCCATCACTGAAGGCTAGACCCAACACCGGGGCCCAGACGGAGGCCAGGTCCCATCACTGAAGGCTAGACCCAACACCGGGGCCCAGACGGAGGCCAGGTCCCATCACTGAAGGCTAGACCCAACACCGGGGCCCGGACGGAGGCCAGGTCCCACATACTGAGACCAAGACTCAGCCCAAGGTCTGATCACACTGCTAAAGCCTAGAACAGGTCTCCGACATATTCTCTTCTTCAAATCTTCAAAAATATGTTGTGTCCAAATGCTCCTGGGGAAAGTTAGGTACAACTCCTGAATTGTAGCTAACTTTCAGGAAAAGAATGCTACTTGCATTGTTTCAGAAAATCAGCATTATTTTATTAACATATAATTTACTAGTAATGAGCAGTATTTGCAAAACAGATTAATACAAAACAGTTCATTTCCTTACCAGCATTATTTGGGGTCACATAAAGCATGGGATTTATAATACCATGTGTTATTGCTGTGTTATGTGTTTAACATTTGATAAAAAGCATTTACTGCACAATAAACATTGTTTAACACGCGTTAAATCCCTAACATGAATTAGCACATGACCCTAAGTCTTTAGTTAACTAGATCTTTTTGAATATTGAGCTTAGTGTTCCTAGTTTTGCATCTCATTACCCCATTTTCATAAACATTAGCATTAATATACATTAAAGCTAATGAACTTTATTAAACAGATCACAGAGACAGAGGGGGTCATTTTCCAAGGAGTTACCGCGGGTGATAATTCCGCAAATCGCGCTAACAGCCGTTAACGCGATTTGCAAATTTTGTATTCAGGGGGCAGAGTAAATGTAAAGTAGGGAGAATTTATCGTGTGCTGCAGCCAATAACTACACCTCTTTCATTTGTGTGCTAGAGGCCGGTAAAGGTTTATCATGCAGCCTGTTTCAGGAGAGAGAGAGAGAGAGAGAAAGACTTGCTATAGTGCCTCCTCCCTAGACAGGTATTTGTATCCCTATGGGAGGCCCACCTAGTAACTCGAGGTGGGGATTAGGTATGAGTGTAGGGGGTTGGGGGCCACTTTCACATTCAACAATGTTCTCTCAACCTAGCTTGATGGACACTCTACCTGGGCAACAACAAGCTAGGTAGAGAGAACATTGCCCACATCTCATCTTGGAGTGAGTTTCCTCACACCGAAGGCCAGCAAATCTTCACAAGAGACCACTGTTCTGTTCGTACGTCTCATGTTGAATGTGAAAGTGGCCCCCAACCCCCTACACTCATACCTAATCCCCACCTCGAGTTACTAGGTGGGCCTCCCATAGGGATACAGATACCTGTCTAGGGAGGAGGTACTATAGCAAGTCTCTCTCCCTCTTCCTCTCCTGCAGCATACTGAAACAGGCAAACATTATGAGCTGTGATATGTAGCCCAAATTGGGCTAATAGTGCAACTTGCAATAAGAGCTTTTTGCATAGCAATACACATGCTTATTAGCATAAGGTACACCCCTTTTTGGTATCGCATGCAATACCAATGCGATATTGGAAAATGAGGCCCAGAGGCAGAGAGAGTTTGTGAACTCGTTTTTGCCTAGTTCAATTCTCTAATCACAACCCCTCTTCTGCAGATAAAAAACATCTTATGTGCTTGGAAGTCAAAATAATATTGATCTCTCTGTTTTTGAAGGAAAAATTCATACAGTTCAAAAATGTTCCATCCTCTTATTTTCCTGAAGGAAAGTTAACAAACTGAGGTTAACTAAAGCTCTAAGGGCTTGCCTAAGTCCACATTAAGCTGGCGAAACCAAAGCTAAGGCACTGATACTTAAGATCTTATTTTTCAAATATTTTTTCCAGACACAGAACAGGGGAAAAAAACCATTACAAATATGACCTTGAATTACTACAGGGAATAGAAAGGATAATGTGAAGTGAAGATCTGTGGAAATATCGGTACTTTGTCAAAGAACATCCTTGCCTCACGGAAATTCTGCCAGGCCCTTAATGGTATTTTCATGTACATTTCTTTGGTGATTTTTCAAAACAAAGTCTGTATTTTATTACATGCATGTGATACAATTGAATATAAGTACTATTGTTCTCTTACTCTCATTTTATGGCTTGAGCTGAGTCAGAATATAGGCTGTTTTACTCCTGTGCAATATGGTAGGATTATTAAACAAAATAAGGGGGGGGGGGCGGGAGGGAGGTCTGACCCTCTGCACTAGCTATAGCTCATACTTTGGGCCTCATTATTTAAGCATTTTTCCCATAGACAAAGAATGGGAGAAAAGCCTTAGTAAATCAGGCCCTTTATTTCCTCTGCTGTTTTTACATGCTTACACTAGAAAACTGTTTCTCTACAGGGACCACCCAGCCAGGCAATCCCTAATGAATATGCATAAGGTTATATTTGCATGCACTGCCTCCATTGCATGAAAATCTGTTTCCGGCATATTCATTGTGGATATGCAGGAAGTCAGGCTGCCTAGGCAGGTCCTGAGGTTCATCTTCAGGACCCCTGCTTTAAAATTAAGCTGCGCAATTAACGGCAGATTTTAAATGCCCAGCGCACGTAAATCCCAGCCTTTACGCCCGTGACTGGGCCTTATGTGCGCTGGGCGAATCTTCTAAGAGGCTCGGCCACATGCGTAAAGGCCGGTATGCGCTCAAGTGCAGGGCCTCTTGGAAGGGGCTGGGTGGGGGGGCAGGCCAGGACAGCGTGTCTTAATTGGAACAGATTGGGAGGAAACTGGGGAAAGCAGCGATGCGTTGCCATGCAAAAGTCGCAAAAATGTACCCCCCCTTTGCGCACACTGCCCCCGATTTTATAACATGCGCGCACTGGCTCTCGCATGTTATAAAATTGTGCGTCCATGTGTGCGTACCGGGTAGCGAGCAGACATGGACACGTGTGCTTATTTTTTTAAAATCTACCCCTTAATGCAAAGGTTTCGTGCTTTTTCTTGAATTTGTTTCTGGCTATGATCTCCCTCATAAGTTTTTAAACTTGAACATTCACTCTGGAAATAAGAAGGGGAAAAATGTTTTCCCAAAATTCCAATCTCTCAGTTTGTTTGCCGGCACTGAAGTCAGGCTAACCGGTCTGTAGTTTCCCGGATCGCCTCTGGAGCCCTTTTTAAATATTGGGGTTACATTTGCTATCCTCCAGTCTTCAGGTACAATGGATGATTTTAATGATAAGTTACAAATTTTTACTAATAGGTCTGAAATTTCATTTTTTAGTTCCTTCAGAACTCTGGGGTGTATACCATCCAGTCCAGGTGATTTACTACTCTTCAGTTTGTCAATCAGGCCTACCACATCTTCTAGGTTCACCGTGATTTGATTCAGTCCATCTGAATCATTACCCATGAAAACCTTCTCCATTACAGGTACCTCCCCAACATCCTTTTCAGGATGCAGCTACAAAAGTAAAAAATTTCCAAGAGGCGTTGTTATTGTTACAAAATACCATTCTAGAAGCACAGTCCAGATGTATTCCACACATTAAGAAAGGTGGAAAGAAGGCAAAACGATTACCGGCATGGTTAAAAGGGGAGGTGAAAGAAGCTATTTTAGCCAAAAGATCTTCTTTCAAAAATTAGAAGAAGGATCCAACAGAAGAAAATAGGAGAAAGCATAAACATTGGCAAGTTAAATGTAAGACATTGATCCGGGGTCGGCGCGCGCAAAGGGGTGCACTTTGTGCAACCTGCGCGCGCCGAGCCCAGCGCGCGCTGCCTGTTCCCTCCGAGGCCGCTCCGATTTCGGAGCGGCCTCAGAGGGAACTTTCCTTCGCCCTCCCCCCACCTTCCCCTTCCTTCCCCTACCTAACCCACCCCCCCGGCCCTATCTAAAACCCCCCCTTACCTTTGCGCGCGTCAGCCGGCTGCCCCGCTCCGTGGTCCGGTCCCGGGGGCTGTTCCGGAGGCCGCGGCCACGCCCCCGGAACGCCCCCGGCCAAAACCACGCCCATGTCACCGCCCTGAAACGCCGCGCCCCACCCCTAAACACCGTGTCATCCCGCCACGCCCCCCGCCACGCCCCCGACAGGAAGCCCCGGGATTTACGCGCGTCCCGGGGCTCTGCGCGCGCAGGCGGCCTATGCAAAATAGGTGCACCGGTGCGCAGGGGATTTAAAATCCGTCCCTTAGTTTTTGGGTACTTGCCAGGTTCTTATGGCTTGGATTGGCCACTGTTGGAAACAGGATGCTGGGCTTGATGGACCCTTGGTCTGACCCAGTATGGCATTTTCTTATGTTCTTATATGCTGAAACATCTACGCCCCCTATTACACTTAGTGGAATTTAGAACCATCTTACAATCTTTAATTGTAAGTGGCCTTGACTACTGTAATGCTCTGTTATTTGGCTTACACGACAATGAGATTCACCCATTACAACTAGTTCAGAACACAGCAGCTCACATTTTAACTGGTAAATCCTATAGAGACCATATTTCTCCAGTCGTATATTCATTGCATTGGTTACCTATTGAATTTAGAATAAAATACAAAATCCTTACAACTATTCATAATCTTTTATACAAAAACTCATCAACTTTGTTAAGCTCCTAACTCCCCATATATAAACCAAACAGAAGTTTACGTTCTGCACATAAAATATGCTACAGGTACCCACCATAAAAATTGCTCATTTACACATCACAAGAAGACGCACATTCTTGGTTGCTGGCCCCCAACTCTGGAATGCTATTCCTGAAAATCTGAGACATCTTGCCAACTTGAAAGAGTTCAAAAAGAATTTAAAACTTCCCTTTTCAAATGCGCTTTTGATCTATGTTCTGCTACTTAACATCCCCCCCCACATCTCTTTGCATGTTCTCCTGACTTTTTTTTCCTTTTCATTCTCCTTGTTGTTGCTATTTGTCTGTTTTAACTTTTAATTTATTTCGGAGATATTTACAAAATTAAACACTGCACGATTTATTTATGTATTTGTATAAAATTATTTATATACCGTTTTTATACATAAATTTAGTCAAAGTGGTTTACAAAATTAAAACACATAATAAAACTCTAAACGCATAATCTAAGTTTAATTTACTTAGATTATGCCGCGGATGCTGCTGACCGCCATCTTGCCCTTGGAATCCCCTAGGGAACCTCAGGGGTGTCAACTCTGGAGGACGTCATCCTTCCAGAACATTTAAGCTGGCTGGCCCTGCCTACCTGTTGCAACCATCCCTTCCCGAGGGCCTCACTCCGCCTACCTTTCTTTCTTTGCACCTCCTCTCGCTATAGTAGCTAGGGCTAGGAAGGGCCCCCACCTGGCACAACAGTCCTCCCAAGGGCTGATTTTCCCTTCCCCAGAGCAACTAGGTAGGGTTGGTTTCACTGGTGGCTCAAGGACCTCATTCACTGTCTCTCCTTCCCATCCCATGGGAACCTACTTGGTGGAGGTTTGAGTTCCAGTGCCAAGGATCAAGCACTGGAGAGGAGTTCCCGATGGCAGTCTTTCCATTGGTCGCTTCAGTAACAGGAGAGTTGGACTGAGCTCCCAGGGCGACAGGTCAGACATGGCACTGATTTCCCTGGTAAAGCAGAAGCCAAAAATGGAGAAAGAAAACACTGTTGGTAAATTTATACAAAATCCTGTTGCCGTTCCTTGTGACATCACTTCACCCTTTTTAGCATAGTATGTGCACTATACCATAAGTACAACTGGGTGAACTTCCCAGTTCATGTTGGAACCCTGTAAGGAGACAGTTGTGCCAGGCTTATGTTGTTTGAACAATTGACTATCCCGGTGAATCAGGGACAGGCTATAGAAATATAGAAACATAACAGCAGAAAAAGACTGTATGACCCATACAGTCTGCCCATCCATCCAATTGATTTAGCATTATAATTCTCATCACTTCCTTAGAGACCTCCTGTATTTATTCCATACTTTCTTGAATTTAGATACTGATTTTGTCTCTACTAGGGATGTGCAATCGTTTTTCCCAAATTAGGCAATGTCAATGAAATTGCCTAAATCAGAATGGTTCAGAAGAACCAAAAAACGATTGATTTTTTTTCTGAAATGTCGGAAAAAAATTCATTTTTGAGTTAGTGCACGCTAACGGGAGTTAGTGCGTGCCAATGCCTGTTAGCGTGCACTAACTTCCAATAGTATGCACTAACTCTGCCAGGTTAGTGAGGCACTATTAGGAGTCAGTGCACACTAACAGGAGTTAGCGATAACCCGAAAATTGGGGCCCCCGAAAAAAAAACCTGAACCACGGGAAAAATGAAATTCCCACGAGGGGGCCCCAAAACAAAGTCCAGCATGAAATTTTTACCCGAAGCACTTCTCTATTTTATTTTATTTATTTATTTTATTTAAAAACTTTTCTATACCGACATTCATATAAAATATCACATCGGTTTACATGGAACTCGAATAACATGGAGGCAAAGTTACAAAGAACAGAGGAAAATAACTTGGAAGTAGGAGTCAGAATTACATTCAGGCCGATACAGTAAGGATGCGTAAGAAAGAGTGCGGCAGTGCCGGGCGCATCCTCGTTTGCTGCGCGCATATTTTGGTTCTCATACCGCTCGATTCAGTATTCAAATTAGACGCAAATCCAAGTGGCGTCCAAAGCGCGTCAATGAAGCGGTAGGCGTGCGCAGTCCATCTTACTGTATACAGTGGTATACAGCGCCTATACAGTATCCAGGGTGCGCTGGGACCTGTCATTTCAAATGTCATTTGAAATGTCATTCTACCAGGTAAGTGGATGGCTCTTTCCTACAGACCCCGCTGCCTTGAGCGCCCGGCTGGACATCCAAGCTGGATGTCCGAGGTCGCGGCTTGGACGTCCAGTCGGGTGCTCAAGGCAGCGGGAAGGTCCATGAACGTTTGTCTGCACTGAAGCAAGTACCACACACTAGTTACTCACCGAAATACTCTTTCCTCATGTGCAGCTCCAGCTCCTTCTCCAGTTCCAGGGTCAAGGCTTCCAACCTCCTTTCCACCTGGCTGGGTCCACTCTCCCTGCACGGAGTCACCTGGTAGGAGAGCTGGAATTTGTGCAGTGTGGCCGATCCTCGGTCGGGATGGAGGGCGGCTGCTCCGGCCGGGGCGGCAACTTGTGCCGGCACGCGTCCCCGAAGTCGGGCGGGATGGACTCCTCCGGCAACCCGGATCCCAGCAGGGAGGCACAGGGCGAGGACAGTGGCAGCTCCGGGTATGCGCTCAGGGAGCCCCTGGAGCTGCGGGAGCTGTGGCTGGAGATGCTGGAGCACGGGCTCAGCACGCAGGTGTTGCCGGACGTCTGAGGTCGCGACTTGGATGTCCAGACGGGCGCGCAAGGCAGCGGAAAGGTCCATGAACGGTCTGGCTGGATGTCCGAGGTCGCAGCTTGGACGTACAGCCGGGCGCTCAAGGCAGCGGGAAGCTGACTGAACACCACACTAACGCCAGGGTCAGGGTAGGTGGTAAATATGAAGGTTAAAGACGCGGCAAATAAGCTGGTTAAAAAGGCAATAATCTGGGCGCACGTTACTGTATCGGAGGGAATAGCTAAATCGATCATTAACATATCATATACGTGCGGCGGGCGGAGACGGGTATGCGTTCATTTCGGCAAGCGGTAAGGACGCGTAAAACCGGATACTGAATCACGTCCAAATTGTGCGTTCAAAGTGGGTTAGAAACAGGGTAACTGCGGCCGCGCTTTACTGTATCGGCCCAATTGAGATTAAAGTCGAAGGAAGTCAGGGGTGACAAGCTAGAACATCTCTAGTCTCTACCATCTTCACTGGGAAGTTATTCCATGCATCCACCACCTTCTCTCTAAAGAAATATTTCCTACAATTACTCCTGAATCTACCCCCCTTTCAAGTTTATTGCATAACTCCTCATTCTAGAGCCTCCTTTCCATTGAAAGAAGCTAACCTCCTGTGAATGTAAACCTTTGAGCTATTTGAAAATCTTTATCATATCTCCCCATCTCTCCTTTCCTACAGGGTGTACACGTTTAGATCTTTAAGTCTATCTCCATATGTTTTAGAACGAACACTGTTGACCAATACAGCAGCTACCCTCTGGACTGACTCCATCCTATTTATATCCTTTTGAAGGTGCAGTATCCAGAATTGTATACATATTCCAAGTGAGGTCTCACTAGGAACTTATACAAGGGTGCTATCACCTCCCTTTTTTTGCTGACCATTCCTTTCCCCTATGCAGCTAAGCATCTTTTTGACTTTTACTGCTGCTTTATTCACCTGTTTGGCCACCTTAAGATCATCTGATATAGTTACCCCCAGATCCCACTCTTCCTTTGTGTTTAGAAGAATATCACCTCCAATACTGTACCTTTCTCTTGTGTTTTTGCATCCTAAATGCATACTCTGCATTTTTGAGCATTAAATCTTACCTGCCAGACTTTAGATCATTCCTTGAGCTTAGCTAGATCCTTCCTCATGTTTTCCATACATTCCTGGTTGTCCACCTTGTTACAGATTTTAGTTTCATTGGCAAAATGACAAATCTACCCTGACAATCCTTCTATTATGTCGCTCACATAAATGTTGAAAAATACTGTTCCAAGAACCAATCCCTGAGGCACACTGCTAGTAACATTCCCCTCCTCAGAGAAAACTCCATTTACCATTAGCCTTTGTTGTCTCCCACTCAGCCAGTTTCTAATCCAGTTATTCATTCTAGGTTCCATAACAAGGATGCTCAATTTATTTATAAGTCTTCTGTGTCGAACTGAGTCAAAAGTCTTGCTGAAATCCAAGTATAACTATGTCCAGTACAGCACTTTCCCTTGATCCAACTCTCTGGTCACTCAATCAAAGAAACTGATGATTCGTGATGAAACCATGTTGCCTCTGATCTTGCAATCCATTGGATTCCAAAAATTGTACTATCCTCTGTTTTAGCAGTGATTCCATTAGTTTGCTTACCATAGAGGTCAGAATAACCTATAGATACATAGATACATAGAAATGACGGCAGAAGAAGACCAAATGGCCCATCTAGTCTGCCCAGCAAGCTTCACACATTTTTTTCTCTCATTCTTATCATTTTCTCTTAACTCTTGGTTCTATTTCCCTTCCACCCCCACCATTAATGTAGAGAGCAGTGATGGAGCTGCATCCAAGTGAAATACCTAGCTTGATTAGTTAGGGGTAGTAGGGGTAGTAACTGCTGCAATAAGCAAGCTACACCCATGTTTATTCCCTTTACCCAGACTATGTCATACAGCCCCTATTGGTTGTTTTTCTTCTCTCCTGCCGTTGAAGCGGAGAGCCATGCTGGTTATGCATTGACCAGTCAGTTTCCATCCTCCTCCTTACTTCCACTTTTATAAATAGGAACCACATCTGCCCTTTTCCAGTCCTCTAAAGAAGCATTGAAAAGGTCAACCAGCGGAGCTGCCAGAACATTTCTATGTTCCCTTAATACCCTTGGATGTATCACATCTGATACCATTGCCTTGTTTATTTTAAGTTTAGTTAGCTCTAATGAACACACTTTCTGTCAATTGATTGAGGTTTACCTCAATTCCAATCTTATTTTTGTTCGTTTAATGTGGTCCTGCTCCAGTCTCTTCCACAGTAAACACCGAACAGAAATATCTGTTAAGTAATTTTGCTTTTTCCTCAACAGCCACTAGATATTCCTCCTCTTCACCTTTGAGTCTCGCAATGCCACTTTTGCACTTCCTTCTATCACTAACTTAGTTATCCTTTTAGTTTTACCCACTTCCCTTCTACTTTTCTTAGATTTTCCCATCCAGATAATGACTCCTTGAGGTACACCCCTATTTTTAGAAATTTAGTTTTTCTGAAGTCTAGAACCCTCACCTTGGAATAAGCCTTCATCATTGAACCAAACTATCTGGTGGTCACTGGATCCCAGATGATGATCATCCAGTATAACATCAGAAATACTGTCCCCCTTGGTAAGCAACAAGTCAAGTATCACCCCCTCCTGTGTGGGTTCCATTACCAGTTGACAGAACAGAGTCCAGAATCTCCCTGCTTCTAGAAATACTGCAGCTGGGATATCCCAATCAACATCTTGCAGATTGAAATCCCCTATCAGTAGCACCTCCTCTTTCATAGCAATCCTGGAGTGCCAGGCTGGAGATGGGATACACCCTCATAGGTGTGGTTCAGAACTGCAAGGTTGTACAAATGCTGGTCTTCTGCCTAGCCAGCCCCCTCCCCCGCAAATTCAGCCCTTGGGTTCTGGGGGCCAGTATGGCTTGGCTATGGCAGCATTACATAATGGCTGGAAGCTGGTCTGGTGCTGGCCTTGGCAGGATCTGGATAAGCTGGGCGAGACTGGACAGACTAGGCTGGTTGGGCAAGGCAGGAAAAGGCTGGATAGGCTGGGCTGGCTGGGCAAGGCGGGACGAGGCTGGACAAGCTGGGCAAGGCTGGACAAGTTGGATGAAACTGAACCTGAGGACTGGATACTGGAGCAGAAGGATAGTGGGATACTGGGGCTGGGTATAGACACAGACTGAGAGGACACAGAGCAGGGACTGCAACTGCAACTCCACACGCAGGTCTCCAGAGGCAGGCAGAGCTCCGGAGTCTCAATGCGTGGATGAGATGATGGTGCAAGGAAGAGGGATTCAGTTTTGTTAGGAACTGGGGAACCTTTTGGGGAAGGGGGGAGTCTCTTCCGAAGGGATGGGCTCCACCTTAACCAGGGTGGAACCAGACTGCTGGCCCTAACCTTTAAAAAGGAGATAGAGCAGCTTTTAAACTAGAACAAAGGGGAAAGCCGACAGTCTCTCAGCAGCGCATGGATCGGAGAGAGGTATCTTTAAAGGATACTAATGATGCATTAGAATTAGGGCATCCTGACAGTGAGGTTCCAATAATAAGAAAAGTAGTCCAAGTGCCTGTAACTAAAAACTCACCTGAGCTAAAAAAATTCTAACTTATCCTTATCAATTAAAAAGCAGATTGAAAATACAAACAAAAAACAAACTTTGAAATGTTTGTATGCTAATGCCAGAAGTCTAAGAAGTAAGATGGGAGAATTAGAATGTATAGCAGTGAATGATGACATAGACTTAATTGGCATCTCAGAGACATGGTGGAAAGAGGATAACCAATGGGACAGTGCTATACCGGGGTACAAATTATATCGCAATGACAGAGAGGAGCACCTGGGAGGAGGTGTGGTGCTTTATGTCCGGGATGGCATAGAGTCCAACAGGATAAAAATCCTGCATGAGACTAAATACAAAATTGAATCTTTATGGGTAGAAATCCCTTGTGTGTCGGGGAAGACTATAGTGATAGGGGTATACTACCGTCCCACTGGTCAAGATGGTGAGACTGACAGTGAAATGCTGAGAGAAATTAGGGAAGCTAACCAAATTGGTAGTGCAGTAATAATGGGAGACTTCAATTACCCCAATATTGACTAGGTAAATGTATCATTGGGACATGCTAGAGCGATAACGTTCCTGGATGGAATAAATGATAGCTTTATGGAGCAATTGGTTCAGGAACCGACGAGAGAGGGAGCAATTTTAGATCTAATTCTCAGTGGAGCACAGGACTTGGTGAGAGAGGTAACGGTGGTGGGGCCGCTTGGCAATAGTGATCATAATATGATCAAATTTGATTTAATGACTGGAAGAGGAACAGTGTGCAAATCCAAGGCTCTCGCGCTAAACTTTCAAAAGGGAAACTTTGATAAAATGAGAAAAATTGTTAGAAAAAAACTGAAAGGAGCAGCTACAAAAGTAAAAAATGTCCAAGAGGCGTGGTCATTGTTAAAAAATACCATTCTAGAAGCACAGTCTAGATGTATTCCACACATTAAGAAAGGTGGAAAGAAGGCAAAATGATTACCGGCATGGTTAAAAGGGGAGGTGAAAGAAGCTATTTTAGCCAAAAGATCTTCATTCAAAAATTGGAAGAAGGAGCCAACAGAAGAAAATAGGATAAAGCATAAACGTTGGCAAGTTACATGTACGCCATTGATAAGACAGGCTAAGAGAGAATTTGAAAAGAAGTTGGCTGTAGAGGCAAAAACTCACAGTAAAAACTTTTTAAAATATATCCGAAGCAGAAAGCCTGTGAGGGAGTCAGTTGGACCGTTAGATGATCGAGGGGTTAAAGGGGCACTTAGAGAAGATAAGGCCATCGCGGAAAGATTAAATGATTTTTTTGCTTCGGTGTTTACTGAAGAGGATGTTGGGGAGGTACCCGTAATTGAGAAGCTTTTCATGGGTAATGATTCAGATGGACTGAATCAAATCACAGTGAACCTAGAAGATGTGGTAGGCCTGATTGACAAACTGAAGAGTAATAAATCACCTGGACCGGATGGTATACACCCCAGAGTTCTGAAGGAACTAAAAAATTAAATTTCAGACCTATTAGTAAAAATTTGTAACCTATCATTAAAATCATCCATTGTACCTGAAGACTGGAGGATAGCAAATATAACCCCAATATTTAAAAAGGGCTCCAGGGGCGATCCGGGAAACTACAGACCGGTTAGCCTGACTTCAATGCCAGGAAAAATAGTGGAAAGTGTTCTAAACATCAAAATTACAGAACATATAGAAAGACATGGTTTAATGGAACAAAGTCAGCATGGCTTTACCCAGGGCAAGTCTTGCCTCACAAATCTGCTTCACTTTTTTGAAGGAGTTAATAAACATGTGGATAAAGGTGAACCGGTAGATGTAGTATACTTGGATTTTCAGAAGGCGTTTGACAAAATTCCTCATGAGAGGCTTCTAGGAAAAGTAAAAAGTCATGGGATAGGTGGCGATGTCCTTTCGTGGATTGCAAACTGGCTAAAAGACAGGAAACAGAGAGTAGGATTAAATGGACAATTCTCTCAGTGGAAGGAAGTGGACAGTGGAGTGCCTCAGGGATCTGTATTGGGACCCTTACTTTTCAATATATTTATAAATGATCTGGAAATAAATACGACGAGTGAGATAATCAAATTTGCAGATGACACAAAATTGTTCAGAGTAGTTAAATCACAGGCAGATTGTGATAAATTGCAGGAAGACCTTGTGAGACTGGAAAATTGGGCATCCAAATGGCAGATGAAATTTAATGTGGATAAGTGCAAGGTGATGCATATAGGGAAAAATAACCCATGCAATAATTACACAATGTTGAGTTCCATATTAGGTGCTACAACCCAAGAAAGAGATCTAGGCGTCATAGTGGATAACACATTGAAATTGTCGGTTCAGTGTGCTGCGGCAGTCAAAAAAGCGAACAGAATGTTGGGAATTATTAGAAAGGGAATGGTGAATAAAACGGAAAATATCATAATGCCTCTGTATCGCTCCATGGTGAGACCGCACCTTGAATTCTGTGTACAATTCTGGTCGTCGCATCTCAAAGAAGATATAATTGCGATGGAGAAAGTATAGAGAAGGGCGACCAAAATGATAAAGGGGATGGAACAGCTCCCCTATGAGGAAAGACTAAAGAGGTTAGGACTTTTCAGCTTGGAGAAGAGACGGCTGAGGGGGGACATGAAAGAGATGTTTAAAATTATGAGAGGTCTAGAACGGGTAGATGTGAATCGGTTATTTACTCTTTCGGATAGTAGAAAGACTAGGGGGCACTCCATGAAGTTAGCATGGGGCACATTTAAAACTAACCGGAGAAAGTTCTTTTTTACTCAACGCACAATTAAACTCTGGAATTTGTTGCCAGAGGATGTGGTTAGTGCAGTTAGTATAGCTGTGTTTAAAAAAGGATTGGATAAGTTCTTGGAGGAGAAGTCCCTTACCTGCTATTAAGTTCACTTAGGGGCGGATTTTCAGAGCCCTGCTCGCGTAAATCCGCCCAAAACCGGGCGGATTTACGCGAGCAGGGCCCTGCGCGCCGGTGAGCCTATTTTACATAGGCTCACCGGCGCGCGCAGAACCCCGGGACTCGCGTAAGTCCCGGGGTTTTCGGAGTGGGCGTGTCGGGAGGCGTGTCGGGGGGCGGGGGCCGGAGCGCGCGGCGTTGCGGGGGGGCGTGTCGGCAGCGTTTGGGGGGCGGGTACGGGGGCGTGGCCGCGCCCTCCGTTCCCGCCCCCAGGTCGCGGCCCGGCGCGCAGGAGGCCCGCTGGCGTGCGGGGAAATCCCCCGACAAAGGTAGGATGGGGGTTTAGACAGGGCCGGGCGGGTGGGTTAGGTAGGGGAAGGGAGGGGAAGGTGAGGGGATGGCAAAGGAAAGTTCCCTTCTAGGCCGCTCCGATTTCGGAGCGGCCTAGGAGGGAACGGGGGTAGGCTGCGCGGCTCGGCGCGCGCAGGCTATACGAAATCGATAGCCTTGCGCGCGCCGATCCAGGATTTTAGCCGATACGCGCGACTACGCGCGTATCTACTAAAATCCAGCGTACTTTTGTTTGCGCCTGGAGCGCAAACAAAAGTAGGCTGTTCGCGCTCGTCTGAAAATCTACCCCTTAGAGAATAGCCACTGCCATTAGCAATGGTAACATGGAATAGACTTAGTTTTTGGGTACTTGCCTGGTTCTTATGGCCTGGATTGGCCACTGTTGGAAATAGGATGCTGGGCTTGATGGACCCTTGGTCTGACCTAGTATGGCATTTTCTTATGTTCTTATGTTCTTAGATACAGACACAGGCTAAATTGGATATAGAATGGAAACTTGGACTAGAAACAGACTGGGACAAGACAAGGCAAAGTCAAGATAGGGAATGGATACTAGGGACTGTAGACCAGTAAAGGACAGGAATAGACAAAGCAGACAAGAACAGGACCAGACAAGGACTAGACAAAGACAACACAGAAGAGAGAACACTGAGGCCTGAATGCAGTGATACAGAAGCCCGTATGCCTGTAGGCCACTGGGCAAGGCAGCCTGGGGGCCACAAAACAAAGAAAGGCCTGAGCAGGCCACAGTGAAAACTACAAGGTAAGAGCAGGCCTGGAGGCCACAAGGTATGGTAAGACCTGAATAGGCCACTGAGCAAAGTGCAAGGTAACTGAAGGCCCAGAGGCCATAAGTCAAGGAAAGACCTAGATAGGCCACAAGACATGGTGCAAGATATGAGAAGGCCCAGAAGCCACAAGGCATGGTGCAAAGTAAGAGTGGCCATGTCAGAGATCTAAGGTTGACTCCATGTAGAGGCACTGGGGGTCTGACAAGGCAGGGTTAAATGGGGCTGGAGCTTGGGTGTGTTGCGTCCATCGGTCGCAGATGGCTGTGACCGCTCTGCCTTACCTCTTTTTCTCCCCTTTCCCTCTCTATTGGCAAGATGGCTGTCTCCGGTGCCGAGTGCCGAGGGTCTCGGCATTTCCAGACTAGTATGGGCATCCCCATCCGCCATGCTCACTCCCGTGGTCTTCTAGGGCGCGAGCGTGCACATCTCAAATGCTCAAATACACGTCATGGCGGGAACCTTGGGAGTGGCCCCACCGCATGACGTCAGTACCTCCAGGTATATCTAGCCTCCTCTTCCGCTACCACTTTGAGTTAGCAAAGACTTCGCTTCACTACTCTGCCTTCTCTAAGCTGCACGCTTAGACGCCACTTTCACGCTAAGGGCCTCGCTCCAGCAGAAGCTCTAGACACCCGCTCCTCAGGGGTCTCTCGCTTCCAGCTTCCCTTCAGGGACCTCACTAACCAAGACAACCGCTCCTCGGGGGGGGGGGGTCTTTTCTCTCTATTCATTTTCAGGATATTGGACCATTGGGTACTCGCTCCTCAAGGGCCTATCTATTTCATATCCTGCACCACGGACCTTCAGTCCCACCATTCTACCATCAGGAAGACGCCTTCACTCTGTGAGTACCTCTACGATCTGGCGCTCCAACACTCAAATTTTCTTACAGGAGAAAAATTGAAATATATGCATTGTTATAGGCTGGAAAGAAGTGGTTCATTGCAGGGTCTTAAGTCATTCATTTGGCACAGCTGTGAGAATCTCCTTGATGAGTGTATTTATTTATTTATTTTATTATTTAATAGCTTTTATATACCGGCATTAGTGAGCAACATCATGCCAGTTTACATTTTAACAAAATGAGTGGAAAATACATTAAAACAAGGAGATAAGGGAGGGGAATCAAAGCCCTTATCCATTCCTATGAGGATGTGGTCTGTCAGGGTAAGCAGAAGGGACTCAGTGTTAAGATGTTTTCTGAAACCGAATTGTGAAGCACGGAGAATGTCGTGGTTTTCTAAATAGTCCATGAGTTGCGAGTTAACAACTCTTTCCATTATCTTAGCAATGAAAAGGTTTGATATGGGACAAAAGTTTGTGGGGTCTTTTGGATCTAGGGATGGCTTCTTAAGGAGGGGTTTAACCACTGCTTGTTTGAGTGTGTTGGGGACAGAGCCGGTAGATAGTGAGCAATTGATGATATCAGCTATCGCTCTTGAAATGGTGTTGGGAATGGCAAGCAACGCTTTAGCAGGGATGGTATCACTCGGATGGGAGGCGGGTTTAAGTTTTCTGAGAATGGATTCGATTTCCTTGGAAGAAGCGAGGTCAAAAGAGGAAAGGATAGGGGTAGGAGGAGAAGGATTCAAAAGGGGAGAGAGAGTAGAGTCAGGGAATCTAGAGAGGAGGTTCATGATTTTGTTGTGAAAGAACTGTGCAAGTTCATTACACTTGGCTTCGGCATCAGAGTCCGGTGTGCTAGACGAGGTGGGCTTGGTGAGATCAGAAACATACGCAAAGAGAGCTTTGGGGTTAAATCTGTAGTCATGGATCTTGGCAGCATAGAAATCTCATTTATGCTTCAAGGTAGAGTGCCTGTAATGGTGTAAAGCGGTTTTATAACTGGCGACGTGCTGTGGGGTGGGATCTTTGCGCCAGATTCTTTCTTTAAGTCTAAGGTTATTTTTTAGTGTTTTTAATTCCGTGGTGTAGCATGGATTGGAGAGTTTGGAGGCAGTGTTTATGACACGTTTGAAGATAAGGAAGAATTTATTAGCTATCTCTTCAGTGAGATTGCACCAAGATAAAGATAAAGCAGAGGCAGGGTCAGAGCAGTCTAGGTTGAGCAGGGCATTGGAAAAGGCTGTGGCAAGTTCCTCACTGGGGCAGGATTTTCTAGCTATTATAGTAGTGTGTTGAGGATTTGTTCTCACAGGGGAGGCATTGATGGTGAGACGGCTTTCAATTAGATAATGGTCAGACCAAGGGACTGGGGTACAGGATGGTATGGATACGGATTGGATAGATGAATCAATGAAAATCAGGTCCAGCAAGTGGCCGGCTTTGTGGGTGGGGGAAGTGATAATTTGATGGAATCCAATAGCATGGAGAGCGTGAAGGAAGGTGTCACAAGAGGAGGAGGGAGCTGGCGAGTCGACATGGAGATTGAAATCTCCAAGGATAATAGCAGGGGTATCAACATTAATACAGTCCGCTATGAATTCGATAATGGGAGAGGGATTTGATTCAAGCAGGGCTGGTGGGGCATAAACAAGGCAGATTTGTAGAACCGGTGATTTGAAGAGTCCAATTTCTAGTTTGGTAGGAGGGGTAATATGGATCTGTTTGAGGTTTAGATTTTTGTTCACTGCAAGGAGGAGGCCACCACCTCTTTTTTTCTGTCTGGGGATTGAAAAGATGTCATATGACAGGGTGGGAAGTTGATTAATGTCTACAGTATCTGTATCTTTAAAACAGGTCTCGGTTATAGCACAGATATCTGGTTTGCAGTCAGTTAATAGGTCATTGAGTATGGGTACCTTTTTTGAGAGCGATTGTGAGTTGAATAGGATTAGAGTGAAAGTGGCAAGGCCCAGGAGTGGTGTCAAGGGAGAGGTGAGAATAGGGATTAAGGATTTGCGTAGAGGTTGCGTGTTGAGTACAGGTGGGACATGAAGTCTGGAGGTGGGACGTGGATACGAGGGATGGGATAGGAAGCCATGTCGGTGGCTCAGGGAAGAAAGAAGGGGAGGTACTTGTTGGTAAGTAATGGGTGAGAGGAGTTAAGTGAGAGCGGGACCAAAATGCAAAGGATAAGGTGAGCATAAAGCGGCACTGTGAGCACAATGATAAGGTTATATGGCACTGTAAGCAAAAATGTGAGCACAAAAGGACAAAGTGAGAACAATGCGGCGCTATAAGCAATATGATAAGGCTATATGGTACCTTAAGCACAAAGTGCGCACAAAGTGCGCACGAAGGGGTGCACTAAGGGGCAAGCCCCTTAGGTCGCGCTCCTTCGTGCGTGCGATGCCTGGCGTGCGGCGCCGCAGAGGTAAGCCCCGATTTAAAGGGCGGTGCGGGCCAGCCTCCCAGGCATCAGCGGACGCGGCTCGCAAGCCTGGTTGGTGACTTGGGGGCGCAGGAAGGGATCGTGGGCGGCCCGGAGAAATGGAGCGGTCCTTACTTGGTGAAGGGTTCTCTCACTCTTTTTTCTCTTTGTGTCCCAGGTCGGCGATTTTCTCTCGATTTCACAGGGGGTGGGTGTTTTTCTTGTTTAAATCCTTTTTTCTTATTCTCCTGTTCCAGCGAATTCAAAATCTCGTGGCGATTTCTTGTCTCTCTCCCTTCCGGGTGGGTCACACACACTTCCGGTGTGGCAGGCAGTACCGGGCCGAGTCGGCCGCGTGTGGAGGGCGGGGGGGCCTTGGGGAGGAGAGCCTCTGGTCCGGAGCGATGGGCTGGCGGAAAGACAACAGCAGGCAGGCCCAATTATGGGTAGAGCAAGTGAATAGCAACCCTAATAATTAGGCTTTGCATCTGGGGGCAGGTGTACACTACGTACCTTGCACTTCTTAATGGGTAATTTGTAGCTTTGGCTGCAATTAATTTTTGGGAACCTAGCTTGACTTCAAGTCCAGTGCTAACAATAAATGTGTGGAGGTATAAATATAGATAATCTATAAAGAGTTATATAGATTAGCAAGTATGTATATTCAGGCAGTCATTGCACATACTCTGTCTCCTTATTCCCTCCCATACTCTATTGGAGAGGTGCCACTAGGAGGGCGACAGTTTAGCTTAAAGGCAGGGAGGATCTACCGCTTGCAGCTGGTGGACTCCAAGCCCAAAGGAGCTCTTCTCTCCCACTCTCTCTATGAAGGAGGCAATTAAGGGAGCAACCTGTGGAAATTAGCTGTTTGCACCTCTACTCGAGGAGAGGGTGGTGCTTCCTAAAAGGCTGGTAAGATCATTATGTCAAGCGCTGTAAAATGAATATTGGTTATGAAATATGGTAATCCACTTTGAATAGATGATGGAAATTGTAAAAAATAATAAAATTAAATTATATGAGATAGATTGCTTCAGTAAGGGGATTCAATTGTTTCTAACTCTATCTGCCTATCTACCTATGTTTAACCAGCCAGTATTCTTGTTCCCAAAGGGAGAAAGGTTCTCCAGGGTTCTCCTAAAAAAAGGATATATGCAAGATATACTGAAAGGAACAATTATGAAATCAATCATAAAGAAAAAAAATAGTGATCCCCTTATCCTGAACAACTACCACCCAGTATCAAATCTTCCCTTAATAGCTAAACTAATAGAAAAAAACAGTACAGAAACAGCTGGCTGAACACCTAGATAACAATAACATACTGTATCCATCCCAACATAGATTTCGAAAGCACTTCAGCACCGAGACACTACTTCTCTCTCTAACATAACATTCTAAGAGGTTTTGATAGCAGTAAACTACATTCTAATAATGCTCGACTTATCGGCAGCCTTCGACACAGTAAACCATAAAATACTACTAGACTAGAAGAAATCGGATTACATGGCAAAACAATAAACTGGTTCAGTTCATATCTAAATAATAGGTTTTTCCAAGTTCAGATCAACAACTCATTATCAGAAAAAAATCAATCTCAAAACAGGTGTACCGCAGGGATCTGCCCTGTCTGCAACCCTCTTTAACATATACATGCTGCCCTTATGTCATCTGCTTGCAGGACTAGGAATCATACATTACATTTATGCTGACGATATTCAACTAATTCTACCTATAGAAGACACATTAGAGAAACGTTAAACCTAGCTAACATGTACCTAAACATTATAAGACAACTACTAAACCAAATGGAACTTGTGATTAATATTGATAAAACAGAATGTCTACATTTAGAAAGGAAAAATACTGAAATCAGCCAAACTCCAATAATCCTCAAAGACAACCAGAAAATTGAACTAGCTGAAAAAGTACGAAACCTTGGAATAATAATGGACCCTGAAATCAATCTAAAACAGCACATATCACTAAAAGTAAAGGAAGGCTATGCAAAACTCATGGTAGTCAGAAAACTAAAACCATTACTAACACTAACTGATTTCCGAACAGTTCTACAGGCACTAGTTTTCTCCAGCACGGACTACTGTAATGCCCTTCTACTAGGATTCCCAAATACAACATTAAGACCACTTCAAATACTTCAAAACACAGCAGCTAGAATACTAACCGGAAAAAGGAGAAGGGACCATATAACTGAAACCCTGGCAGAATTACATTGGTTACCTATTGAACACAGAATTAAATACGAAAGCCTATGTACCATACACAAACTAATACATGATGAGAAATCGGACTGGCTAAACACAGAATTACGGGTACACGTCCCACACAGAAACCTTCGATCAGCAAATAAAGTACTCTTAACCATTCCTTCAGTAAAATGGCAAGACTAACCCAAGTGAGAGAAAGGGCCTTATCATTAGCAGGCCCCACAATTTGGAACACAATGCCTCTAGAGATCAGATTACAAAGATCTCAAAACATTTATGAAAAGTTTAAAAACATGGCTTTTTAAACAAGCATTTTATAAAGAGGCGGGAGAATAGGAAATATTCAGGAATAGGCAGAAGAGCTCCGACGCACAGCACTTAGGAATGTGTAGTAGGGTAGTCTATGAACTCTACATCACTATAAACATAATTGTAACACTGTGTATAATGAATTTTACCTGTGAACAGTACCTTATTTGTACACTCGGTCATGACCTACTTCACTAAACAATTGATTGTCTTTAATGATATATTGTAACTGAACCTTTGGCAGCACCTGTTAGAATGTACTATAGTACGCTTTTACCTACATTAATTAGGTACCTACATGTAAACCGTTGTGATGGTATATAACTTAGCAACGGTATAGAAAAGATTTCTAATAAATAAAATAAATAAATAGAAGGACCGTATTTTGCTTTGAAAATGCATCTTCAAATTCTGCATAGGGAGCTGGTAAGCCTGAGGAAGTGGTCCACAGGTAGTGGCATCACTTTGTGTCGACAAGTCTGATGGCAGGTGGAACCCCATCCCACCAACTGGATAGAGACCCCCAATCGAATTGAGGGGAGTGACTTTGGAGCCAGGGTAGTCCTAAGACTACCAGGAGAATAGATTTCTCTAGTACCAATAGTTCGATTTCTTCAGAATGAAGGGGGGCAGTAAGAAGTTGAACAGGCTCTGTGGTCAAGGAAATTCGACCGGGTAACAGTTCTCCATAAATTGAAGCAATGCACAAGGAGGTCTCTAAAGGACGGGTATTTATACCCAGAAGTTGAACTAGATCCTTGAGAATAAAATTGCCTCCTGCTCCGGAATCCACCAGAACAAGAACTAGAAAGGACTGGGAATCCCAGATTAAGGTGACAGGCATGGATAACTGAGGGGCCGGTGATGTTGTGCCCAAGTTCAGGACCCCAACTGAACTTAGGCCGGGAAGTTCCCGGACAGACTGGGCAGGCCTGTACGTGATGGCCAGGTGCTCCACAGTACAGACACAGGCCTGTTTGTCTCCACCAGAGGCGCTCTTCCGGGGACAGCTGCCCACGGCCCAACTGCATGGGTTCTTCCATCTTGGCCACAATAGAGACCCTACCGGAGGCAGGGCTGATGCTGGTGGCGAATGGGAGAAAACTCAAGAGGGCTTCTTAGGCATCCGATTCTTCCGGTGACACTCTTGAAGACGATGATCAATTCGGCCAGTTAGATCGATAAGATCCTCAAGAGAGGAGGGGAGCTCCCAAGCTGCCAATTCATCCTTTAGCTGCGGAGAAAGTCCATCCAGGTAGATAGCTCGCAGGCATTCTTCCTGCCAGGCGAATTCTGAGGCTAAGGTCCGGAATTCGATTGTATAATCAAATAGGCTTTTTTGGCCTTGTCGAAGGTGTAAAAAATTATTGCTTGCCACGGCATGCCACCCAGGATCATCAAAGGTCCTCCGGAATACGGCTATGAATCGAGACAGTTTCTGTAGGAGGGAATCCAATCGCTCCCACAAGGGTGAAGCCCAAGCCAGCGCCTTCCCTTTGAGACGAGACAAAATAAAGGTGACTTTCGTTAGTTCATCTTGAAAGATGGAGGGCTGCAGAGCAAACTGCATATGGCATTGGTTGATAAACCTTCTGCAGAGCTTGGAGTAACCACTGAAATGAGGTGGAGCTGGTAGGGCCAACAAGGCTCTTGGAGTAGAAGGAGATGGCTGTTGATGAGAGGAAGCCAGTACTGGAACTGAGTTGCCAGATAGGGCATCAAGCCAGGCATGTAGACGCTCAAGAGAGGAGGCCAGTGCCTCGGGAAACTGTTGCTGTTCTTGTACCTTTGAAGCCAGGCCAGGAATAGCCTGGAGGGCACGCAGCTCTGCTGATCCATGGCCTTTGCAACCTGCTGTACCGGAGGTGGAACCTTGGGCCAAGGTGATGTTGACGCAACCCGTAGGAAGGATCCTATGGGTTCCCACCATCGGCAGGCGGAGTGGGGTGAAGGATGGAGGCCGGCTGGCACTTCGCCAATACCAGCCCTCATTCCCCGCGAGTTGAGCCTTTGGGTGCCGGGGCCGGCTGGACTTAGGTGGACCTCCATATGTCATCATCGATGGAAGGATCGAAGTCAGCCCAGAGGCAGCAATAGAGGAGAGAAGAAGTCTGTACTGGATGAGGCGGAGTCCCAGAGACCCAGGCGCCAATAGAAACAAAATCAGACAGGGGGTGCCCGAGCAAGAACAGGCTGAAGTCTGAATAAGCCAAGTCCAGGACGTAGACTGAAGAGGTGTCATAGGGCAAGCTGGAGTCAGGGCCGGCAGCAATCTGAAAGCAGTGGCAAGCAAGGCTGAGGTCTGGACGAGGAGAGAGTCAAAAACATAGTCAAGCAATGCAGAATTCTGGGTCTGGAGAGAGGCAATGGAGTAGTCAGGCAATGCAGAGGTCTGGGTCTGGAGAGAGGCAACGGAGTAGTCAGGCAATGCAGAGGTCCAGGCTTGAAGAGAGTCAATGGCGTAGTCAGGCAAAACGGAAGTCACGGCGTGGTCAGGCAAAGCAGAGGTCCGGGCTTGGAAAGTCAATGCGTGGTCAGGCAAAGCAGAAGTCAAAGTCCAAGGAGGAAATCCGAGGATAGGTTGAGGATCAGGAACACTGGAACGAGGAAACCAGGAACAGGAGTCAGCAAGGATCAGGAACCAGGAACAAAGGAGAATCACCAGGAGGCAATGAGTACACGACCAGCGTGGAGACCTGTTGCAAAGGCAATCCTAGGGAGCGGAGCCCAGGCTTAAGTACCGGATCTCCACTGATGTCATCATCCGGTGCCCTACTTAAGACACAGTGATGCACGCAGGCACGCAGCGCTGGGTTGTGGTTTCTCTCCGCGAGCCATGCGGAGAGGCCCGATGCGAAGCACAAGGATCTGTAGCTGAGCCGGAGGCACCAGGGGTGGCCCAAGGATGGAGCCGGCGGCCTTCCACCGCCAGGGATGAGGGATCAGGCACTGGATTCACTTGAGAGAGGTGAGGGGTCCGAGCCACGGGTCTGCCGCAGTCGGCACACGTAACAATCTTCATTTTCATGCACGGCTTTTCAGAATAGCCCCAGCACCCAGGATCTTTACCAAGGCCATGGTAGTAGTAGTAGTAGCAGTGTGTTAGCTCTCTGCAGAAGGGGAATTATAGTGCACCCCTACCTGGATGATTAACTCATAAGAGCCAAATCACAGCAGGAGAGGCACAAGGCCTTACAAGACATGATCCAGCTCTTAAAACATTTACGCTGGATGATGAATCACACACAGAGCAATGTGGAACCTGCCCAGAATTTGGAGTTTCTGGGGCCCACTTCAACAGGGAAAAGTCAGATTATCTCTCAAGAGATGCTCCAAGCTGATCCAGGTTGTTTAGGCATTCCAGAGACAGGACACGTCCAGGATATGGGACTATTTGCAATTGCTCGGCCTTATGGCAGCATCTGTAGACATAGTGCCATGGGCTAGAGCCTATATAAGTCCACTGCAACAGTCTCTCCTGACATGCTGTCAACCATGTCCCAAGGATATCAGCACAGTCTGCAGTTACTCTTAAACAGAAAAGGGAGCCTACACGTATGCACTTAACCAGCCAACATATTAAAAGGTACAGCAATGCAACCCCCTGACTGATGATAATTACCATAGATAACCAGCCTAGAAGGATGGGGAGCCCAGTGTCAGGGCTTAAGGGCACTGGTCAAAATAAGAGGCACTTTGGACAATAAACAGATTGGAAAGAAGAGCAGTGAGATTAGTCTTTCAGTGCTTCCTTCCCTTACTCAAGGGGAAAGCAGTCAGGATGTTGTCAGACAATGATATGACAATGACATATATAAACAAACAAGGGGGCACTCACAGCCAGGCACTAGTGCAGGAGAAAACCAAGCTGTTCAAATGGGCAGAAGAAAACCTGCTCTTATTCTCAGCAGCCCATATAGCAGGCAAGGACAATCACCAGACTGACTTCCTCAGCAGGAGAAGGCTGGATCCAGAAGAGTGGGAGCTAAGACCAGAAGCCTTTCAGCTGATAGTGGATCGCTGGTAAACCCCAGTGATAGGCCTAATGACAACCATGGTAAATGCCAAGGTCAGTATATTTTTTAGCCGCAGGACAGAACCAAATTCCAGCGACATAGATGTCTTCTTATGCCCATGGCCTTGGGGTGACCTACTATATGTCTTCCCCTCATGGCTGTTGTTGGGCAGGATAATAAAGAAGATAGACCACACATCTATGTTAACACTAAGTGGCCTCAGAAAGTCATGATACACAGACCTAGTCAAGTTACTGGTAGGCCTTCTGTTACACCTGCCCAGGGAACAAGGTCTCTTCCATCTAGGGCTGATTCCAATGGAAAATCCAGACACATTCTTGCTTATAGCCTGGCCCTTGAAAGGGCATGCTTGCATAACAAGAGTTACTCAACAGCTTTAATCTCAATCATGCTAAAATCACGTAAGCCCTCAACATCTCAGGCATATATACCAGAGTATGGCATTTGTCTGAAGATTTTGACGAAGGGCAGGGCATCTCCCCATGGAGGATGGAATTACTGCATATCATAGACTTCCTTTAGGGGAGTCTAGCTAAAGGGCTTGCAGCCAACTCGTTGAAAGTATATGTAGCAGTGATTGCCTGTTTTAAGGGTAAAGTCAGAGGCGCCCAGGTGACACACACCTGGATGTGGTACAGTTCCTGAAAGGGGCAAAGCCAGTTTCTCCACCATTCAAGCCTTTAGTTCCCCAGTGGGACTTTAATTCGGTCCTAAAAGTCCTGATCAGGCCCCTCTTCAAGCCAATTAGACTGGCTCAGTGAAGGACTGTCTTTTTGGTGGCGATCTACGAGTATCAGAACTACATGCTTTATCATGCAGGGAACCCTATCTGGTGTTCTCTCCAGACAGAAACCTTCCAGCCAGAACTCTCCTCTCTCACAAAAGTGGTTTCAGCCTTCCAGATCAACCAATCAGTGTCTTTACTGGTTTTTACCATCGCGGATAGGAAGGATGCTACTTTTCATAAGTTAGACATGCGCTGCACTCTGATAAAAGTAAATGAATGCCTTTATGAGGACAAACAAGCTGTTTGTATTGTTCAGTGGTCCTCAGAAAAGTGAAGCAGGATCCAAAGCCAGCTTAATAGGTGGATCAAGGAAGCTATTGTTTCACCATGCATACTCACAGGTAAACATGCTCTGGAGGGGCTGAAGCCCATTTCATGAGAACACAAGCAGCGTCCTGGGCCAAGGCTTCCACACTTTCTCTCCAGAGGATATCTGCAGAGCCGCCACTTGGTCATCTCTGCACACTTTAACAAGGTACTATAGACTGAATGCACGGGCTAAAACAGCCTTGACATCTGGTGCAGGGTTACTGAGGACAGCAATATTTTCCTCTCGCCACAGCAGAGGGAAGCTTTTGTAACTCCCAGTCATAATGACTAGTCTAGCAGGAAGATAAGGAAGGTTAAATTATGCTTACCTGATAATTTTCTTTCCTTGAGTCCTGCTAGACCAGTCCAGCTCTGCCCAGGAAAACAAGTTCAGAATGAGGATGGAGGCTAAGCATAGCATGTGAGCAGGTCTGCTGAATGCCAGCCATCTTGATTTCCCTATCTACTTTCCCTATGTTCACCTCTTGACACACAGGAGCACTGGCAGTACCTTAAGGTTGCAGATTATAGTCAGGCAATTGGGGTAGGCCATATAGTCACAGAGCTTTAACGGTGGATTGCACCTCCCTTATGGGCCCTCAGTGACCCCATGTCTCCATCAACTGTGAGGGAGGATTATCCCAATTGTAAGGACTGGTCTAGCAGGACTCAAGGAAAGAAAATTATCAGGTAAGCATAATTTAACCATCTAAACCATACACACATGAAATTAGCTTTGTAGAAAAGTACAAGTTTACCCAAGTCAGCTGGAAAGCATGTTTTACATTCTCAGAAATAGCATTTCCAGCTAAACACAGCTAGAGCAGTCTCACATGTGCTAGTGCCAACAAGTGTGTTTATTATGAGGAAGGTTTGCTATAGCGGAATTTGAGAACCACAGCAAATGCTGTACAAGAATATCTTGAAGCACAAGGCTTTAATGATGTTAAAAACAAGGTTGTCTTTTTTTCATTCAGAGACAGCACTGTATTTTAGTGAAAGGGCATTTTCCACTTAGAAATGACAGTGCTGCCTTACAGGTGAAACAAATGAACTCTCAGCAATGCTTCTTCTTCCCTGTGGTTACTGCTTAAAGCCTTGCCTGTGCATCCTTGAGAGAGATATTTTTATAGGTAAGCACCTCATAAAATATTTTTTTGCATGCATTTATCAAGAGAGCCTTTGAAAATCAGTAGGGGGGCCAACATGTGCTTCTCAGCTGTCCCAAACCAAGCAACAGCAGCAGCAGCAGAAAAGCAAAACCCACTTTCTGAGGCAAAGCTTTGCACGTCAGGGGGGGGAGCCTGAAGATTTATTCCCTGCACTCACTCTTTATGACTCTCCAAGGCATCGTTTTGAAAGGGTGATTATTGGTCTGACATGAGGGAATATTTTATATTAAATGCTGAAAATTATATATGTACATAGCGATAATCGCCCTGATGAATTTCTTACGGAATAACTTTAAAAAAAAAATAAAATGACTTGAAAGCTTTAGTATTGGCTTTCCAGGACCCCCTGATGACAAGCATTCACATGCCTTTCCTTACCAAGTGGATGTTATTCATTTTCTTCCTGTAGTAATTGACCCTTGATCAGTTAATAAAGATTGCAAATAGTGAAGGAGGCCTCGTTTCTTATTTCATTCACGAGTCCTCAGTAAGTGAAATAAAACAGAGGCAATGCATTGCATATTCTTCCTTGGCAAATCAATAGCCAAATGCGATTAGGTTTGCATGTTGGGCTGTGTGAAAACAATGGGTACAGCCAGCAAAGCTGAAGGCCGCGTGTACAGAAATTATTGGGACTCTCACATGCAAACCTGGAGACTGTTTCTGCTTGCCAGTATTAACAAACACCAAACATAACTCTAAGCATAATGGGGGGTTTTTTTCCACCTTTATATTCAATCTTACAGGGTCGAATTAAATCTTAGGTGTTTCCCTCTGTCCTCATAGTCCAGGATTTTGGGGGGCGCGCACTGTGGCGAAGCCAAAAGTCAAGATGTATTAAGGTTAGTAGCAGTCACGAGATGGAAACTTTGGGTGAGAAGAAGTTAGCAAGAGAGAGCAAATGTGTACTATGCACTGGGGTTTGCACGCTGGGCTTTCCTGGCTAATGAGTGGATTTTCTAAGGTCTGCGACCTTAGAAAATCCGGCGGTAACGGGGGGTGGGCCTGCGATTGGGTGCGATCGCTGCTGGCTTTCGCACCCAATAGCGTCATCGTAAAAGGTGGTGCTATTGGGTGCGAAACTGGTGGCGAAAAGGGTCCTTACCTTTTCGCCGTCAGCGCTGTCTTCGCGGCGTCTGCCCCAGTGCCACCCCAACTCCTTCCTTTCCGGTGCGGACACCGCCCAGAACCCACCCCGATTTAGCTATGTGTGCGATCCGTTTTGAAAATGACCCCCTTAGTTAGTTATTGCTCAGTGCAGAACGCAGAGAAAAAGGAAATTGAAGACGTGAGATAGTAGAGGCTAATATCGCTAAATATCTAACGTGCATATTCTCTTCTTTAACAATCTTTGGCTAAAAATATAAAGACAATTCTTTTGCCAACATTTTTTTTTAATTGCATATGTACTTGCTTAACCTAGACATTACTATTTCTGGAGTACAAAAGCTTATCATGTTTCTTGTAACTGAAAAGTGGAAATACATGTCAACAAATTGTAGGTGATATCTTTTTATTGGAATAACTTAATATGCTTGTGGCTGACTGGACAGCTACATTCCCATCATCAGATGAGTTCACTGACCTCTATGTTTATGAATCTAAGTGGTTTAACACAACATCCAGACTACTTCTTTTAATTTCATAGTTTTCATTCTTTCTTTTTATCTTTGGTCACCTGGATCTCCCAGCCGTTATTTAAGATCTGCTCATCATAGCCCCACATTATCTCCAGAACCAGCCTTTAATTCTGTGCTCAAGTGTATCATGACCTACTACTAGAGATGTGAATCGGTTCCAATTCACATCGTGAAAATTTTATCTTGCAGTCCAATCGGGTTTTTTTTTTATCGGCTGCGCCCGAGCCGATAACCAAAAAATACAACCGACTCTTTAAAATGAGTTTGTTAATATCCCCCCACCCTCCGGACCCCCCCAAAAAAATGTTTAAATACCTGGTGGTCTAGCAGGGGTCCCGGGAGCATTCTCCCGCGTTCGGGCCGTCAGCTGTCCAGTAAACAAAATGGCGCCGATGGCCCTTTGCCCTTAGCATGTGACAGGGTATCCATGCCATTGGCCGGTCCCTGTCACATGATAGGAGCAATGGACGGCTGGCACCATCTTTAAAAATGGCGCGGGCCATCCAGTGCACCTAGCGTGTGACAGGGGCCGACCAATGGCACCGATAGCCCCAGTCACATGGTAAGAGCAAAGGGCCATCGGCACCATTTTGATTAGTGGCAGCCGACAGCCCGAGCACGGGAGAATGCTCCCGGGACCCCCGCTGGACCACCAGGTATTTAAACATTTTGGGGGGGTCCGGAGGGTGGGGGGATACTAACAAACTCATTTTAAAGGGTCAGGTTGTGTTTTTAGGTTGTGTCCTTTCCTATTGCTATCGGGGATCCCCCAATATCTGATGATATTGAAAATATCGGACGATATTTTCAATCGTCAGATAAACGATTCACATCCCTACCTAATACTGCTATAAGAATGAAGATAAGAAAACAGCAATACAGCAAATTAATACGTGCAGCCCTTACTTGGGGTATGTTAAGTCCCAGGGCACACAATGTGATTTATTTCTTCGGGGATGCTCCAGCTAGCTCACTTATCCCAGTTTAACTCTTAATCCCTAGGGGTGATTCTTTTTATGGGGGGAAGCTCTCGCTTATGGCCCAGACGGTGCATAAAAACCCCAGTATGTTTACTTTCCCTTAATTGTGTCTGTTAGTGCTTCCCATGAGTGAGAGGCTGTAAGAATTAGACAGGACCAGGACTGGGTTTACTGAATCATTAAGTTAAATGAAGTCTGTTTATCTAAATGATGAGTGTACATCCGACTGTTGATACAGGATTTTTTCTGCTTGGTAGGTAGGTGTCCTTATTACAGTGGAGGAGTTCTGCTTGCATTGCAAAAATCCTACCTTTAGAAACCTTCTTTCCCTTGGTCAGCCAGCCTGTCCTGGTCCCTTGTTGTGCAGAGATCTGGATGGGGTCTCCTTCTCTTGTTCTCTCTTCCTTTGATTCAGCTGTTCCTTTATCATTAGCTGTTACTTCAGGGATTTCTCTAGTGGAAAAATCGGTGGCATCAAGCTAGTTCTCAGCACTGCAATCCCAGCGAGGAAAGGGGGGATGCAAAACTCCTCCCCACTTAACTCAAAGTCCCCAAAAATGCTTTAAAGCTTAACTGGCTACTTCTTCCTAAACTGGGGTTCAAGCTGTCACAGCTGCTTGCCACATTCAGGGTGTGAATGGGCTCACTGGTCTTCAGCCTCTGCCCTTTCAGTACGGCCAGCGATGATGACTTTCCCCAAAGAAGCAGGGTGAACCCGGTTCCTTCACAAAAATGGGAATCCTCTAGCCTTCACAATCTCCCACAGCAGAGAGCCTTTTGCCCCCAATCTATCTCTCTGTAACTTAAAGTAAAACTGACTCTCTGGCAGGGAGTGCATGATGAGGTATCCCGCTTTGAAAGAAAACTCCTTAGGGCGAGGCCGGGCGGCACCACCAGAGTGTGGAAAAAATACATCCTTAGTCTCCGACTACTTCCTCAAACTGAACCGCTCGATAGGAATGTGCAGAGGGACGCCATACGTTGCATTCGGGATACGTATTCGTCGGGGGGCAAATACGTTGCATACGTCCATATGGCGCCCCGATACGGTTATACGTCTAATCCTATTCGGTACCCGGCTAAAATTAAATTTACTACAACCTCCCACCCTCCTGAACCCCCCAAGACTTACCAAAACTCCCTGGTGGTCCAGCGGGGGGTCTGGGATCCATCCCCTGCACTCTCACACCCTCGGAACCATTTTCAAAATGGCACCGATAGCCTTTGACCTCCCATGTCACAGGGGCTACCGGTGCCATTGGTCAGCCCCTGTCACATGGCCATCTGCGCCATCTTGTGCTCCTACCATGTGACAGGTGCTGACCAATGGCACCGGTAGCCCCTGTGACATAGTAAGGGCAAGGCTATCGGCGCCATTTTGATTCCTGGCACCCGACGGCACGAGTGCAGGAGATAGCTCCCGGACCCCCACTGGACCCCCAGGGACTTTTGGCCAGCTTGGGAGGGCCTCCTGACCCCCACAAGCCTTACCAAAAGTCCAGCAGGGGTCCGGGAGCGATCTCCTGCACTCGGGCCGTTTTACCAGTATTCAAAAAGGCGCCGGCGCTACCTTTGCCCTTACTATGTCACAGGGGCCGACATAGTGAGGGCAAAGGCTAGTGGCAGCCAGTACTCAAAATGGCACCGGCGAAGGTAGCGCCGGTGCCATTTTGAGTACTGGCAATACGGCCCGAGTGCAGGAGGTCGCTCCCGGACCCCTGCTTGACTTTTGGAAAGGCTTGTGGGGGTCAGGAGGCCCCCCCAAGCTGGCCAAAAGTCCCTGGAGGTCCAGCGGGGGTCTGGGAGTGATCTCCTGCACTCGTACCGTCGGGTGCCAGGAATCAAAATGGCACCGATAGCCTTGCCCTTACTATGTCACAGGGGCTACCGGCGCCATTTTGGAACGTACCAAGGGTGTGAGAGTGCAGGGGATGGATCCCGGACCCCCCTCCGCTGGACCACCAGGGAGTTTTGGTAAGTCTTGGGGGGATCAGGAGGGTGGGGGGGTTGTTTAAATTGGTGGCCGAATAATTCAGCGAAAATTTGTTGTATTCTTGGGGAATCGCGATACGTTTCGCTTCCCCACGAATACAACAAATATTGGCACATCCATTGCGGATTGCCAATACGTAGGGACCGAATGCACACCCCTACCACTCGAGTGTTAACATGGCTGAGCCAAATAGCACTGAGGCATCCAATCCAGACCCTCCTGGTAGGAGAGACTAAGGGGTATGGATGGCTCCTTTGAAAAAGATGTTAAGGACAGGGATAGTGGCATCTAGTGGCCAGACCGGGAAGGTCTGCATCATAACCAATATTAATTTAATAGAGAAACATCATGGGTGTAGTGTCATTAGTGCACAAACACCACCTGATGCACTGCCAATCAAAGGCACTGAGGTCCTTTAAACCAATATTTCTCAACACTGGTTTGTGGACCAGCACCAGTCCCTAGCAGCATTTTTGCTTGTCTGCGGAGTGGCAGTCATTGCAGACCCACACTGCAGCCACCCTCTGCAGCTGCACAGGTACTGGTTCCCACCCAATTGCCCACAGACGCAAGTGGGACATTCTCTACTGCTCTAAATTTCCAGGACAAACTTTCTTGGTAGCATTTTCACTCTGGGCCCACAGCACTGCACACTGCTCCGCATCTGGCTGCGGGGAAAGACTGCTGGCACGCTCCAATTCTTCACAACCTCTTGCACTAAACAGCTGATTGGGCAGGCATACTAAAACATGAACATTAGTTTCAGCTGAGCCCCGGACTGCCACCTCTCTGGCTCTGTAAATAAACAAAAAAATAAATAAAAATCCAATGGGTTGCTGGCTATGCAGCCTTAAAAAGGCAGCATCTACCTCCACTGCCACCAATCAAGCTGATTCAGTATGGTGCACTCGGCTGAGCGCACCTTTAGCTCCATTTGGCCGCGTGTTTTTGACATGCTATTTTTACCCCTTATACACTTAGGGGTAGTAACGCGTGGAAAACGTGTGGCCAACCCCCCCAAAACTAATAGCGCCCGCAACATGCAAATGCATGTTGATGAGCCTATTAGTCATTCCCGCGCGATACAGAAAGTAAAATGTGCAGCGAAGCCGCACATTTTACTTTCAGAAATTAACGCCTGCCCAAAGGCAGAAGTTAATTTCGGCCAGCACAGGAAAAGCAGAAAAAACTGCTTTTCTGTACACCCTCCGACTTAATATCATAGCGATATTAAGTCAGAGGCCCCAAAAATAAAAAAAATTTTTTAATCTGCCAGCGGCCCGTGGGTTGGAAGACGGACTAATTTTGCCGGTGTCCGTTTTCTGAACCCGTGGCTGTCAGCGGGTTCGACAACCGACGCTGGTAAAATTAAGCGTCGGCTGTCAAACCCCGCTGACAGCCGCCGCTTCTGTCAAAAAGGATGCGCTAGGGATGCTCTAGTGTCCCTAGCGCCTCCTTTTTACCGCAGCCCTAATTTGCATAACCCTGCTTAGTGAATCGCGCACCCCTGAGGACAGTAGCCCGGGCGCACGTCGGGAGAGCGGGCACTCGACCGGGCGCTCGACCACTCTCCCGCACCGTTTACTGTATAGAATGTAAGTATTTTTAGCCCTTGGCTACACTGTCCTCCTGGAAAGAAGGGGCCTGATTATTTTTTCCCTTCCCTTGCTCTGGATACAAGAAGCACAGCTTTTTTGTCCTAATTATTGGACTTAAACACATAACCGTGGGGGGGGGGGGGGGGGGGGGGGGGGGGGGGGCTGGACTGAGACTGGGGAGATTCCTGAATAAGGAGTGGGGCAAGTATCTCCCCTTGCACTCAGTAACAGGAAGGAACTCCTCCCCCCCCCCCCCCCCACTCTTCAGGTGTCTCCCCCAACTCTAACAGCCAGCTTAGGAGATGAGCCATCCGGCCTCCAAATCAGAAACTTTGGGAAACACTGCTTTACAGTTGAGCAGGGGCAGGGCAAGTGGAGTTTGCAAGTTCCCATTCTTTCCCACAGCCACTGCCGCAGAGGCTCACAAACTGCAACTTCCCCTCCCGTACTGACCTGTTACCATGGCTCCTGGGTATGGGGAGAAGGAGCTGTGTCTCTGGAGACCCCTAGAAAATCTCTGGGTACCAACCCCTTCCCTCCTGTGTACAGGCTTCCAGGGGGAGGGGAAAAACTGTTGGAGAGGCGCTGGATTAGGGAGAAGAACATTTCTTATTTCATCTGCTCTGCTCCATTTGCTCAAAGTTCGCCCCTGCCCTCTTGTTCTCTGCAGGACAGGAGGGGAGGAGCTAGAATAGGAAACAGAGTGACTCTGCTCTGACTGGGGGGAAATGATTGGCGGGGCGCGCCAGTCGCGGGCCGCCAATGTTAATCAGGGGGCGAGCCACGCGGCAGCGGACATGATGGAGGGAGGGGAGTGTTGCGCGTGGGGGGGGGTGGAGAGGAGCCGGGTAGCGAATGGATGCGCAGAGATTCAAATCGCTGCTCACCCATTGGCGGTGGGGAGGGGGGGGGGGCCTATGCTTGCTTGGACGCAGCAATGGCTCGGAGCAGTCGGAGGCAACGAGCGGAGGAGCAGGGTGCTCGGGGTCTGGCGTCGCGGTTGTTATGAGGTAGGTGGGTTGTGCAACAGGGAGGGTTTTGGGTGAGGCATGACTGGGCCTGGGAGGTAGGGAAGGGGTTATTTATGAAGGAGTTCGATTCCATGAACCCCTGAAGACTGCACAGCTGTGATGCCTCTCGTCTCATCATGCTGCAGTGAAACGCACAGCCATCTTGATTTACTAACATTTGCAACGCAAATAACACGTAATGACGTACTTACGCACTAACGTTTAGTGAACGTGACTCCATTTTGGATTCATATTTTGTATTGTATTAATACGAACGCTGTCGCGAATATCTAACCCGTCAATTAAATGACGAAACAATAGTCTGATCATAAGCTACACCTACTAGAGACCACGCTAGCTATTGCTTGTTCAGCAGTTTGTAAAATGTTTGTTCAGCAAAACCAGAACGCATGTGTGAAAGATAAGAACTGTAAAGTGTATAAAGGTTTGCTCCAGAGGGGGCGTGGCATGCAGTTGTACTAAGCCGTTGTCTTAGCTGCATCTTGCTGGCAATAAAAGTCTATCTTTACGGATCAGTTGTCTGGACCTCCTTACTGACGAAAAAGAGACGGTTACATTTGGCGAGCCAGCCAGGAGGTACCGGAGACGCTATTTTAGCTCTCCAGAAGGTCCGGTAGTTTGGTGGCGGAGCGGTCCCCCTGATACACCTGGTGAGTGGCCACCGCTGAGTTCAGCGATCAGGTTTCTGAGGGGATCGTTCCACAGAAATTCTGCCGGGACCTCTGGATTGATGATCCGGGAAGAAGGCTTTCCTGACGATCGGAAGACCCCTGCAGGCGAGTATTATGGGAATCTGGAAATAAGTAAAGACTAGCTAGCTCAGGAAATAGCCCGGTCTTTTCTGGCTGACCGAGGGGGCCTTGATCACACCCCACGCAGTGTGTTAGTAGGAATTATGCTCCGAAGACCACGCGGATAATCTGTCTGGAAATAATAAGTAACGTATACGACAGTGGGAATAGGTTTCTTGTTGTGTGAAAGAGAGTGAATGGCCTCGCAGTTCTAGACCGGGCGACCGCGTTCTAGTCGGGGCAATTGTGACCCTTTGTGTCTGACGGATACGGACCCCTTACCTATCCATCTTCCCTTCCCTCCTTTGTCTGTGAACTCTATCCTAATGGGAGGGAGCGGGTCGACTCCGTTAAAAGTCATGACGGAACACTATAGCGAAGTGTTCGATGAACATAAATGTACAAAACCCGGAATGATTCAACGATGCACCCATAAATGGCCCGGTTTCTGTGTAAATTGGCCTCCTACAGGAACCTTTAATTTCCAAACGGCCACACGGGTCCAGAAAATAGTTATACGAGAAGGGAATCCGGGTTGCCCTGAGGATATACCATACATAACCGCGTGGATCGCAGTTATTGAAAATCCTCCATCCTGGGCGAAGAAATTAGTGGAGGGAGCCGCCCTCGTGATGGTGGCTCAAGCATGTAAGATGGGAGACCGGAAATCCCCAAACCGGAAGAGAAAGGGCAAAGCGGCCATATTGGACTCTACAGAGCATGCGTCAGCTGAGGCGGCCATATTTGTAGTACAAGGGAATCCACGGACTCCAGAAAAAAAAATTAAACCCCTGCCGCCTCCAGCATTGCCCGACGCTGAAAATATTTTGCCGCCGCCATATGCCCCTTCCTATCCCCCCACATATCCCATGCCACCAAGCCCCCCAGTCCCCTCCAATGCGCAAGCTGATCCAAGAATGGCACTAGCTCATGAAGAACGACCTGGAACGGCGACTGCGAAGGAAGAAGGCGGCGGCGAGGCATCCGTATCAGACGGAACTCGCAGTAAGACCCAAGCCGCAGCTAGTTTGCAATTACCAATCAGGGAAACATCAACTGTTGTTCCTGTAGTCCCAACTGAAGAAAACGAGCATCGTACTACGCAAACAATAAGATTATTTACTTACATACCTTTTACATCCAGCGATCTTTTTAATTGGAAACAGCTGGGGCCATCATACGCTGAAAAGCCAGAGCAGATGGTAGACTTTTTACGGGGCATTTTCGCTGCCCACAACCCTAACTGGGCTGACATCCGGCACCTAGCCTCTATTCTTTTCACCACTGAAGAACGCCGGCAACTACAACTAAACATGGAAGAGGCAGCTCGATTAGGAGCCGGATCAGACGGACGTCCCGAAGACGCAGTAAGGGACTTAGCCCCGACTGCGGATCCTAACTGGGATTTCCAGACTGCGGCAGGGTGGGAGCGCATAACCGCCTATCAGACCGCGTTTCTTGAGGCTTTAAAGAAAGGGAAGCAGAAGGTTGTAAATATGGGAAAAATCAAAGACGTGGTGCAGCAGAGAGATGAATCCCCCGGAAACTTTTTGGAGCGATTAATGGACGCATATCGTCAATACAGCCCATTTGATCCTGAGGATCCCAAATATCAATCTATCATACTGATGAGCTTCGTTAGTCAGTCCTGCCCAGACATCCGCCGGAAGTTGCAAAAGCAGGAAGGGTTCGAGGGCATGAATATCAGCCAATTAAAGGTAATGGCTGATAAAGTGTATGTAAACCGAGAACCGGATGGAGACAGCAAGGAAAAGAAAGAAACTAGAAAGTTAAGAGAACGTGTTAGTCTGTTAGCCGCAGCGTTGGAAGAAACTAATTTCGGGAACCCGTCTAGGCAGTATAACGGGTATCCCGGATTCCGAGGAAGGGGCAACCCACCATCAAGAGGGCTGCCAAGAGGACGAGCGAATAGAGGAGGATTGGTTAGAGGTGGAAAAATGCCATTGGGAACCAACCAATGCGCATATTGTAAACAAGAAGGGCATTGGAAGTCTGAGTGTCCAGTGCGCCGGCAAGCAAAGCCGGGCGAATACGCACCGCCCAAATCTAAAGAAGCAGAATGGCAGATGACTGTAGGCGAAACTTCCGGCGAGGATAGCGAAGCATGACTAGAAAGGGGAACTCTTCCTCTAGACCCCCTTGTGGAGATAAAAGTGGGGGCTGAAACGTTCAAAGGACTGTTGGATACGGGTGCTCAACGATCTGTGATGACCACAGCCATCACCACGCCTACTTCAAGAAACATGTCTATAGTTGGGGCTTCCGGAAAACCACTAACTGCTCCCTTCCTTCAAAAACGGCAAGTTACAATAGGAGGACAGTTAGTGTCCCATCAATTCCTCTACGTGCCAGGGTGCCCAGTACCTCTCATAGGAAGAGACCTCCTATGTAAATTAAGGGCTACCTTGCAATTCGAACCTACCGGTGAAATCAAGGCATCCTTTGCCGATAGCCCAGTTTCCCTGATATGTCCACTACAAGAAGAATGGAGACTGCATCTCCCCGTTCTTGAACAAATCACTCTGCATCGATACGAAGGGGACACCCCTCTTAACGAACAGCGCAGACAACTAATGGATAGTGTGCCCCAAGTATGGTCCGAACAGAACCCGGGAGGAATAGCTATCGACGCTACCCCCATATGGATAGAAATGAAGCAGAATGCACAGGTGATCAATCAACCTCAATACCCCATTCCATACATGGCTAGAGAAGGAATTGAAGTACACCTGCAGAGACTGTATGATTTGGGAATTCTCAGGCGAATCCGATCTGCTTGGAACACCCCTCTACTGCCCGTAAAGAAACCCGGTTCTTCTGATTACCGACCTGTACAAGATTTACGGAAAGTGAATAATCAAGTAGCAGATCTAGTAGCCCTTGTACCAAATCCATACTCAATCTTGGCTCAAGTTTCTCCTACCTCCAAGTGGTACAGTGTCATTGACCTCAAAGATGCTTTCTTCTCCGTTCCAGTAGCAGAAGAATGCCAGAAGATCTTTGCCTTCACATGGGAAAATGCACAAACTGGAATCAAGCAGCAGTACACATGGACTCGCTTACCGCAAGGATTTAAGCACTCACCCACGATGTTCGGGGAGCAACTGGCAAAAGACCTGAAGATGTACCAAGTCACGTATGGGCCAGTCATACAGTATGTGGATGACCTTCTGTTGTTTCGTGAAACGTATCACGAATGTGCTATAGCCACACTCCACTTATTAAAGACGTTGTACTCAAAAGGATACCGTGCAAGTAAAAAGAAGGTGCAAATTTGTGAATTGGAAGTAGAATACCTGGGATTCCAAATCCGGGAAGGTACCCGTTGCCTTGGAATATCCCGTACCAGTTCAATACGAGGTCAACCTGTACCCACTTGCAAGAAAGAGCTCCGAGCGTTCCTTGGAGCTGCAGGATACTGTAGGCTGTGGATTGCTAACTACGCTGTTATCGCCCAGTCCCTGTACGACAAGCTGCGGGGAAAGGAGGCAGAATCTCAGCCTTTTCAGTGGGAAACCCATGAACTGACAAGCTTACAACAACTGAAAGATGCCTTGATTGAACCACCTGCACTAGGATTGCCAGATGTAATGAAACCATTCCATCTATTCGTCGATGAGAAGAAAGGCATGGCCATTGGGGTATTGACTCAAACTCTAGGCTCATGGGAAAGACCTGTTGCATATCTGTCAAAAGGAATGGACAATGTTGCAAAAGGATGGCCAGGTTGTCTAAGAAGCATTGCTGCTGCATGCTTACTGATTCCAGAAGCAGTCAAATTAACTTTTGGACAACTCTTAAATGTAACAACCCCCCACACCATTCAAGGACTGCTAGAAACCCATGGACCAAAATGGATGACTAATTCACGTCTTGTAAAATATCAAGCTCTGCTATGTGAAACTCCTGAAATCCAAATACAGGACAGCAAAAACTTGAACCCGGCCACTCTTATGCCGGCACCTGAACCCGTCGCACATGACTGTGAGGAGGTCATGACTACAATACATTCCAGCAGACCAGACTTGAGAGATCAACCATGGCAGGGAGCATGGACATTATTTACTGATGGAAGCAGCCAAGTTATTGATGGAATTCGAGTTGCTGGATATGCTGTAGTTTCTGAAGACGACATTATTGAAGCTGAGCCCCTACCACCTGGGACATCAGCCCAAAAAGCTGAACTAATCGCTCTCACTCGAGCTTTACAATTGGCAGAAGGACAGACTGTGAATATTTATACAGATTCCAAATATGCTTTCCTCACAATCCAGGTACATGGAGCCCTATATAAGGAGCGAGGGTTCCTAACAGCCGAAGGAAAGCAATTGGCCAATGCATCTGAAATACATCAATTACTAGATGCTGTGTGGGCACCACAAAAGGTAGCTGTCATGCATTGTAAAGCCCATACCGGAAAGTCAGATCCCGTTGCAAAAGGAAACCAATGGGCAGATAAAACAGCAAAAGAAGCAGCCCGTGCACATTTATTATCAATCCCAACTACAACATATCCACTTCTACAATTCCCAACAGAAACTCCTACCTATTCGACAGAGGAGAATGACTGGGCACAGGCTGAACAGATCCACCATCACAATGGCTGGTGGATTCTGCAAGATAACAGAATATGGATTCCAGAAACATTAGCTTGGACTATTGTCAAGGAAGCACATAACAAAACCCATCTCGGACGAGATGCACTGGTAAAGTTGCTGGGGAAGACGTATTACATCAATAAAATAATCCAACTAACAAAACACGCAATCAGCCAATGTGTCACATGTGCCAAAAATAATCCTAGAAGTGGACCTGGTCCATCACCTGGACATATTTTAAGAGGAACTACACCTTTCCAAGTTTGCCAAATTGACTTTACTCACATGACTCCGTCCAAAGGCTACAAAGCAATGCTGGTGGCTGTCTGCACCTATACCGGATGGATCGAAGCCACACCAACACGAACTGAAACCTCCAAAGAAGTTGCGTCCTTGCTCCTTCACCAAATCTTACCACGCTACGGATTACCAAGACAAATCAATTCAGACAATGGACCAGCATTCACCAGCGATGTTATCCAAAGACTAAGTAAAATCCTCGGTATCACATGGCATCTGCACTGCGCATGGCGACCGCAGAGCAGTGGATCTGTTGAACGGGCTAACAGAACGCTGAAGAATCAGATAGCTAAACTATGTCAAGAAACAAAGACCAAATGGCCAGACATCCTACCCTTAGCCTTGCTACATCTCAGATGCAGTCCAAAACGATCAGGGTTAACACCGTATGAGATGATGTATGCAAGACCTCCACCTCTCCCTTCTTTTCCCGAATCATTGCAGATACAAGGGGAGTTGTCACTAAGTAATCAGCTCAAAGGACTATATAACACAGTCATTGCAATTCAGGACTATACATGTGACGTTGAACCGTTAGTTTTGTTAACCCCAATTCATCCATTCCAAATTGGAAATTCTGTATGGATGAAGGACTGGGATGAATCCGATTTCCTCAAACCACGTTGGAAGGGTCCATACACAGTACTACTCACCACTCCTACTGCTGTAAAGGTCTCCGGATGTCCTTCCTGGATTCACTGGACTCGCCTAAAACTTGCTGCCTCCAATTGGCAAGTCTCCAGGATTGGAGACCACAAATTAAGATTCACTCAAAACAGGCAACAAGATAGTCCAGATTAGATGATTATAGTACTTTGCTAAAGAGTACTAACATATACATTTTTTCTTCCTTTCAGAATTAATCTACTGAACTACTTACAATTCAAGTCCAACGTGTTCACCCTCAACTTTCGGCTATGACAACCAGACTACTACCAGTTATTCTACTGATTTCCTGTTCTACAGCTACATCTCTTGTTCTACCTCTAAGCAAAAACTGCACTGAATGTGTCAAGTTAATCCGTACCACTACTCTAGATGGATTCCAGATTGTCTCTACCATTATACACCAATCTCAGCCACCTGATTCATGTGCAACTCAGCCTGCATGCTCATTAAATACTACTCAAGGATACCAATCTTTTCACCGGTGCCTACAAAATGACAAGGTCATTTGTCATACACCTACAACTCCCAAGTACTATAACATCACCCTGACCGCCGGCTTACCAAAGAGCTATACCTCAACCATCGTTCCGGAAGGAAAAGGCATCCTGTACTACATCAACTCGACCAAAGTCCTTATTGGAGGAGAATCTACTGCCACCATTACCTTCGACGCCTGTGAAGCCATTGGAAAGCACCCGAACGCCCTCCACTGCGGATCCAAAGCCTGGAAACAGGCCTATGCTCACAACCATAAGTACCTTTGTCCTTACAATCGGGTGGCCAATCCATCTCAATGGCTACCCTGTCAAGGAGACTTAATTTTATCAGAATGGGCTCTGGTATGTGATTATACAGGAGGAGGATCTCATGGTTGCCATGGAATTGGCCGGTTAACTGCAGTAGCTGGTAATACCATGTCCATACAATGGCCCATACGGGGTGAAGGATATCCCTGGCAAGATACTTGGGGCTTTGGAATCGATGGAACAGGGAAAGACCCCATGACCTATATAACAATTACCCAACGTCGAGACAAACCTCGACCAATCATTCATCAGACTACTGTAGTGGGCTATCAGTCCTTCTTTGATGAAATATCCCACGCATCAGAAGAATTCAAAAAACATACTTTCTCCAATCAAGCAAAGAATATGTTCGTCAATCTGGCTGAGAATATAGCTCTCTCTCTTGAAGTTAAAAATTGTTTTGTCTGCGGAGGAACGCACACTGGAGAACAATGGCCATGGGAGGCCAAAGAGGTCTTCCAAACCGATCTCAATCAATTGAACACGACTATAACTTACAAACGGAAACCTCACCCATATGAATGGGCTCTCCAAACAGATGTCATTGGCAGACATTGCATATCTCGACAACATTCCCGAGTATATACTACCTCTGTAGGTAATTCCCCATGTACGGGGGTGCTTACTGCTAACCTAACTAAACAAACCTGGTGGCAAACTGAGAATTTGACAATGCCCACCACCATGTGGACTGAAGCAGTCCTCAACAAAACGTGGACTAATGCTGGAGTGCCAACCACCCTCTTTGCTGCACCAGACGGCTATTACTTCGTTTGTGGCCGCCGGGCATATGAATTACTGCCGCTCAACTGGTATGGCACCTGTTTCCTAGCCACCATACGACCAAGTTTCTTTCTCTTACCAATCACAGCGGGTGAAACCTTGGGTGTACCTGTCTATAGCCCTATGAAGCCAAACAAACGTCGCAGAAGCCCTAAAGTTTCTATTGGTGATTGGAAAGATCAGGAGTGGCCCCCTGAGCGAATTGTACAATACTACGGCCCTGCCACATGGGCTGAAGATGGATCCTATGGATATAGAACTCCAATATACATGTTGAATCGCATCATTCGCTTACAAGCAGTACTAGAACTCCTGACCAACGACTCTGCTATGGCACTCAATATCTTGGCCAAACAAAACACCAGAATAATAACAGCTGTCTACCAAAATCGTTTAGCCTTGGACTACCTCCTAGCACAAGAAGGTGGTGTCTGTGGCAAATTTAATCTCTCAAATTGTTGTTTGCAGATCGATGATAAGAGCAAAGTTATCGAGGAGATTACTGATCGCATGATCCGATTAGCTCATGTCCCTGTGCAAACATGGACCGGTATCCTTGATTGGACTTCCTCACTACCAAATTGGCTTACTTCAATCCCCGGATTGAAGGACATCTTCATTCCTCTTTTGTTTCTTATTCTAACTTGCATTCTGTTCCCTCTTTGTTTACCTCTTATTTTCAGAAATCTACGATCTATGATTGAAACCATTGCTGATCGCAGGGCTGCAGCTCATATTATAATGATCAATAAGTATGTGTCGATTTCTACTTTCCCTGATTCTGAAGTATCTGACTCTGATGATATCTCTTTTGATTCTGATAATGATTATTTTGATACTAAACTCTAAAACCACCTAATTCACCGACAGGACCACTTTTGTTACTAGGGAAAGCCGGGCTACAAAGGGGGTTGACGCCAGTAGGGCCCATCCGTCTCAAACCCGTGAAGTAACCAACGACCTAGTAACATTTTAGGGTCCACCTTAACAGTTATGAGTATTGATTTTTGCTTCTCTTTTCAGTTACTTCACAGCTGCAAATGATACTTCCACTCCATCGGCGTTGAAAGTATCAAAGGGGGGAATGAAGGAGTTCGATTCCATGAACCCCTGAAGACTGCACAGCTGTGATGCCTCTCGTCTCATCATGCTGCAGTGAAACGCACAGCCATCTTGATTTACTAACATTTGCAACGCAAATAACACGTAATGACGTACTTACGCACTAACGTTTAGTGAACGTGACTCCATTTTGGATTCATATTTTGTATTGTATTAATACGAACGCTGTCGCGAATATCTAACCCGTCAATTAAATGACGAAACAATAGTCTGATCATAAGCTACACCTACTAGAGACCACGCTAGCTATTGCTTGTTCAGCAGTTTGTAAAATGTTTGTTCAGCAAAACCAGAACGCATGTGTGAAAGATAAGAACTGTAAAGTGTATAAAGGTTTGCTCCAGAGGGGGCGTGGCATGCAGTTGTACTAAGCCGTTGTCTTAGCTGCATCTTGCTGGCAATAAAAGTCTATCTTTACGGATCAGTTGTCTGGACCTCCTTACTGACGAAAAAGAGACGGTTACATTTAGAGGCGACGGGGTGCATTTGTCGGACATTGGAATTGATTTATTTAATAATTCCTTGCAAGAGGGTTTAGAAAAAGCATTTATACAATAAAGGGCCGCAGTGGGGGAACAAGGGTGACCAAGGCTACCCTTGTTTGTGGCGGTAAACCCGAGCCCAAGTTATGTTGTAATAAAGTATTGTAAAATGATATTGGGGGGGGGGGGGGGGGAAGAGTCCCGTGTAATTGGGGGGGGGCTGCTACACGGGATGGACAGTGAGCGAGGGGCTAAGCTCAAGGCCGAAGCTTACCCTCGCTGGGACGAGATGGGGTAAGTGAAGGGGGGGGGGGGGGTTCCTATTCCTTATGCCTTACCATTGGAACGTGGAGGTTGAAGCGGAGTGGGAGGCAAATAAAGAAAAGAGAGAGGGGAGGGGGTGTTGAATTGTTAATTGTAAGGGCTCCGGTAATAATAATAAACTGTGGCCTTTTATAATGCCTTTAAGTGTCTGTGTTTATTGGTGCAAAGGAAGGGAGCCAAGAGATGATCTCGCATCCCTGAGTTAACAGAAGAAACAGCAGCTAGAGCAGCAAAATATGCTGTACCCTGCTACCAGGCTAGAAACTTGTTCTGACCAGGGATAATACAAAACAGTACCAGAACCTGGAAATTGTCCTCATCATTGTCCTTCCTGTAATTCTATATTACTGCTATCACTATTCTGTAAATTTTTCCTTTTTGGTTTAAGTATTGCTTTGGCAGCATTTAGAAATGATCTTGCCAATAAAGTTATCTGAATCTGAGTGCTCCAGCCTCAGTCTAACCTCCTCCTCTCTCATTGCCAGCATGCTGCCTAGTAAGGGAAGGGTTGGAACAGGAAACAGAGGCCTGTTCTCTGCTGAGAGAGATGCTTAGAGAGAGGGAGAGCCCTGATGTTAGGAAGGGGAATAGTGCTGGATTTGGGCTTTGGGACTAGGAGGGAGTGCAAGGGTCATCCTTGGAGGAAGTGGGGAGAGAGGGGAGAGTGTGTGGTGAGTGTTAGGAATAACACCCCCCACCCCACCACCACCCCCATTCACACACCAACCAATTCTCAGGATGACCAGAACTGAGGTTTCCAAGTATGCTCTTGGGGGCTTGGCACTGAACTGGGTGCCGGTCTGTTGCAATTTCCAGACACTGAGAAGGGGGGAGCTCCTGCCACATGTAGGGGTTGGGAGCTCTGAAGCTGCATGCTGATTCCACTGTTGTCATAAAAGCCTGTGCTTGCCTGTGTGGGACAGAACCATTAAAGGAGGGACTGAGAGACTGCTCTGCCAACCTGATAAACACAACTGGTGGGAGGACTTGGGACTAGGGAGTATTAAGGGGTCAGTTTTTAAAGAGTATTGCACATAAAATTGGGATATACGCCCTTGTGTATGGTAAGTGAACTTTCCAAATGTCGAAAGTATGTACATACCATTTTACGCTTACTGCAAGGGCATTCCAAGGCAGGGTTCAGAAGTACGTGCAGAAATATTTTGTAAGCGGTAGACTTGCAACTTACACGCATGCTTTTATATCTGCTATTTGAGTTGTGGAAATGAAATTGCAATTCTTTTTTTCTTCAGTTTTTGGATGGGAAGTCTGAGTTAAGTGGAAGGGAGGCCAGGGTGATATATGGTGGAGGGTCTAGGTGAAATAGAGAAGGTGTGGGTGAACTGGTAGAGGTGTTGGTGAACTGCTGATTAAAAGTGCAAGTACAAGTATTTTCATATGTGGAATATATGTATATCTGTAAATTACCTGCCTTCATGCATAAACAGGATTGTCGCATGCACAGATTACAATTACTTCCCACATAAAATATATAGGCATACTTTGATATAGGTGCACAAACTATGCCTAAAAAATGTGCGCCTACTGACACGAGCATACTTTCATTGCTGAGATGCATGGATTTATAAATGGCCCGACTGACACCACACATTTTATAAAATACAGCCTTAACTTTAGATGCACCGACTTATACGACGAATAGGTGCATCCAAAATTAAGGCTGTCTTATCCAATATCATAAGAAAAACACAGAACTGTATTCAGGTGGGGTTCAAGCAGAGGAAGCCGCTGAAGTAAAACAAACAAAAAGCCTTTTATGTGGAACAGACTCACTAGCTGGATTACTTTGGGATAAGGGTTTTGTTTAAAAGGGCACACAACTTGTTATTAAATGGCAGATAAGATGCTGAGTAAGGGGTAAGATGCAAGGGTAGGGTTCTGCAGTTGAGTGAAACAATTACAACAGTTCAACACATTTAGTTTTAGATAATATTTAAGATGCGCCAAAACATACCTCTCTATCCTAGTAGATTATTTTCATGTTGTGACACCTTCTGCATGAACAACGTAAAAATTATCTGAAGACAAAGTTGTATTTGAGCTTTTGAGGCCACATAGATCCCATCTTCCAATTTTTGCTACTGTATATGTAATTTAATTGTATTGTGGTCCTATCCATCCGAGAATAGGATGTGGATGTGCTATTGGATAACGAGCGGGAAATTTGTTAGATTATTTCATGCTTGTTTTTGTACTTATTATATTCTTGCTGTACACTGGTGTGAGTCACTTTGGGCTTTGGCCTTTGTTACTACTGGGAATGTAGTTTGGAATGGTTGTGGTCCTGTCCACCGCTGAGTGAGAGTAGAGGACGCATGGATTTTTTAATTAAAAGTGGGATTTGGTTAGATTTTTATAGGATAATGCATTTTTAGTATGTTATGCTTGTTATTATATTTATATTCTTGTTGTAAATCGCCTTGGGTAGATAAAAGTGAATGATGTGTTATGTTATGTGTTGATTTATACACATTGTTGAAAATTACCTTTTAAAGGTCAGCCAGATTGGGGGGAGAGGAGGGAGATGAGGGGTGAGAGATGATAGGCAGGAGTAATTTTGTGTGGCGGGATAATTTTTCAAAGCAGACGTGTAATTCTGCTTTGAAAACTGGTACAGTTTACACATGCTTTTTGACGACGTTCCTATGTCCCCCTTTTTATTGTGAAACTTAAGTGCCAAGACCACTCTTCAAGCTTTCTTAACTCACTTCTAATTCTATCTGCTCACACAAGAATGCCACTGTGTTGTAGATTTTAGATCATCCGCAAAAAGGAATTTTTTTTTTTCCTGCTAATCCTTCCACAGTATTGCCACTAATCACCTTTCTTTCCTTAGAGTGAATTCTATGTAACACCACCCTCTGTTATCTATCACTCAACCAGTTTCTAATCCAGATCAACCCCTTGGGGTCCACTCCCAGGTTGCTCATTTTATTTATTTTGCCTTCTATGTGGAATGGCATCAAAGGTTTTGCTGAAACACAAGTAAATTACATCCTTGATTTAATTATCTAGTCACTAAGTCCAAGAAATTAATCAGATTCATCTGACATGATCTCCCGCTGATACACCCACTCTACCTGAGATCCTGCAACCTGTCGGATTCAAGATGTTTTCCCACCACTGCAGTCAGACTCGCAGGCCTGGAATTCCAACCTCCTACCTATACTATTTTTATAAAGAGGAACATCTGCCTCTTTTCCATTGCTAGGAAACCATATTGGTCTCCAAGGTTTTATTGAATGGCTCCTTCAGTGGATCTGCCAGAATCTCATTGAGCTTCCTTAATATACTAGGATTATCCCATCCGATCCCATGGTTTGTTTTTTTTCCACTTTCAGTTTCTCCAGTTCCACAAAAATTCTCCCTTGCCTTCCTGACCACTTTCCCCATCTTATACAGTTTAGCTTTATATTCTTTCCTGTATTCATTATTCTAAGAACTCTTGTATATTTTTAATGCTAATATTTTTGCCCTTAGTTTAGTTTTATGTAACGCCCCCTTGACCGTTTACCTCGCAGAGCATTCCTGGGTCCAGGACAAACCTGGCAGGAACCCCCCCCCCCCCCCCCTCTCAGGGCAGACCCAGTTGGTCCTCACATTCTTAGCGCCTGGTGGCTCCACCTGGGAAAGAAGGTATTAGTGGGTAGGCATTCCTCCCCTTCACCCCAGGAAAACAAATGGGACTTTGAACAAGGCTGGCAGTATGTGCAAATATATACAGGTTTATTAGACTATTTTTATTTATTTATTTATTTAAGGTTTTTTTATACCGGCATTCATGAACTCGTTCACATCATGTCGGTTTACAGAAAACAGGGGTGCGGATAATACAACCAAAAAACATAAATAACGTGATGAAGAGAAGCAGTTACAATTAACAAGGGCTAATGAACTGGGAGTGTAAGAAATAGAAAGAGATAGAGGAGAATAATTATGTACAAAAGTTCAATATAAATATGGTGTCTCATATGTACAGTCTCTGAGTAGAGAGTTTGTTTATGGTGCATATTAGGTAGAGTTCGAGAAGGCTTGCCTGAAAAGCCATGTCTTGAGTCTTTTCCTAAAGGTTAGGAGACATGGTTCGTTTCTGAGTTCTGGAGGGATGGAGTTCCATAACTGTGGGCCTGCGGTGGAAAGGGCTCGGTCTCTTAAGGTGCTGTGATTAGTGGTTTTCGTGGGTGGAACAATGAGGCATCCTCTGTAGGCTTCCCTGGTCGGTCTTGTGGATTTGTGGAAGCGGGGAGGAATTTGTAGATCGATTGTGGTATGTTGGTGAATGATTTTGTATATCAAGGTGATGGATTTATAAATGACTCTGAAATGAATTGGTAACCAGTGGAGGTCTTGTAGCACTGGGGAGATATGGTCTCTTTTCTTAGTGTTTGTCAGTAGACGGGCTGCTGCGTTTTGGACCATTTGGAGCGGTTTTGTGTATGAGGAGGGGAGGCCAAGTAAAGTGGAGCAGCAGTAGTCCAATTTTGAGAAAATGAGGGCTTGGAGGATGGTTCTGAAGTCTTTGGCATGGAAGAGTGGTCTTATCCTTTTTAAAACTTGCAGTTTATAGAAACAGTCTTTGGTGGTTTTATTGATGTGGGCTTTGAAGTTTAGTTTATTGTCGATTAGCACACCTAGATCTCTTACATGAGTGGTTTGTAGGTTGTTTGACAGAGAGGTTGTGAGATTGTTATCAGGAGTTATGAGTAATACTTCAGTTTTGGCGGAGTTTAGTACCAGATTGAGGCTGTTGAGGAGGTTTTTGATTTCTAGGTGACAGGATTCCCAGTATTCAAGGGTTTTTGAGTATGATTCTTTGATGGGGATCAGGATCTGGATGTCATCTGCATAGAGAAAGTGTATTAACTTGAGGTTGATGAGGAGTTGACATAGTGGTAGGAGGTAAATATTAAAGAGTGTAGGGGATAAAGAGGAACCTTGTGGGACTCCGATGGTCGAGTCGTGGTGTGATGATTCTTTATTCTGGATTTTTACCTTGTAGCCTCTGTTGGTTAGGAACGATTTGAACCAGGAGAGCGCTAAACCAGAGATTCCTATCGCAGCTAGCAGTTTGATGAGGATAGCGTGATTTACGGTATCGAAAGCTGCTGAGAGGTCCAAAAGGATCAATAGAAAGGATTGACCTTTGTCTGTACCTAAGATGAGTAGGTCTGTTAGGGAGGTAAGTAGGGATTCTGTGCCCCTGTTTTTGCGGAATCCATGCTGTGAGGCGGATAGAATTTTGTTGTCTTCGATGAAGTCCGATAGTTGGGCGTTCACAAGCCTTTCCATAATCTTAGCTATGATAGGGAGATTAGCTATTGGACGGTAGTTGTTGGGGTCTTTTAGGTCCAGGTTGGGTTTTTTTAAAAGAGGTTTGAGTGAGGCTTGTTTGAGGTCTTCTGGGAAGGAACCTTGGGATAGCGAGCAGTTGATGATGTCTGCTAATGTTTTGGATATGGTGTCTGGTATTGAGAGGAGAAGTTTTGAGGGAATATGGTCCACTGGGTGCGAAGATGGTTTCATTCTTTTAAGGATGGTTTGGATTTCGGAAGACGAAGTGGGTTCAAACATTTCAAGATGAATGTTTTTGATGGTTTATACATTTGAGGTTTATACATTTCTATACAACTATATATATCACTAATAGGATGTCAAGCAGCACACTTATCTATTCGTGGTTCATAGTCTCAGGCCACACAACTATATACATTTCTACAAGGTAGCAAGAACATTTGATATTTAGCAATTTGGGGTTGTTGGCCCCCACAGTATACCACCATATAGAATAGAAGGGACCTCTGGAGTTCCGCTTAATCAAGTGTTATTATCCTCCCCCTTTTCCCCCCAGTCTTAGCCATGTGATAAGATGCAACTGGGCTGGTGGGCAGTGTTGGCCAGGGGTGTTCAATGAACCCAAACCACTGCCTTCTCCTCAGTGCTGCTTGTCTGCTAAACACTGGGGTCCAGGCTTTCCTGGGGATCTGACACTCTGTCACTGGGGTCCATACCCTCTTGGAGGACTGCTCAATCTGCTGCTAGAGTCCCCTTTCTCCTGAAGGACTGCTCGATCTGCTGCTGGGATCCACACCCTCCTGGGGGAACCGCTCTATCTGCCACTGGGGTCCCCTTGCTCAAGGGGGAACCAGGGTCACCTCCTAATCTCTGCTAGGGTCCCCTTCCTTCTAGAGGACCGCTCCTCCTCTGGATCTGCCACTTTCCTTTGGCAGATCCTTGGTAGGAGGATTTTTCCTGGCTTGGGTTTATAGCTCCACTAGACTCAAGGCTAGCCATTTGCTGTTACCCAGCCTGGATGGGTTACCTTCTCACAGACAAAAGGCCAAGACCAAGCAGGACCATGGAAAGAGAATGGGTGCACACCCTTCCATCCTGCCTGGCCTTTTTTTTCTTTCTGCTGTCTGAGAACTGGGTACCCAAGGGTCTGATTCCACTTTTTAGTCAAGCTGAAACTGTTTGCTTCCTAGGACTGTTTTTTCAGAACATTTCTCTCATAAATCCCTCTCTCATTCAGAATTCTCCACTTTAGGGCTTTTCAGTCATAGTTCTGTAATTTAGGATTTTGCTATCCATAGATTTAAAGTGATATTTCACTGCAAGTTACCAATAGTAGTCCAGGGGACATGCAAATCCCTTACCTGAGTCTCTGATTCATCTTTTCAATGGTCATTTAAGCACCTTCACAGTAAGGGATCTGGCAATCTTTTCAATCTCATTATGGGTTTCCTGGGCTGGCGTTTTATGTTACATAGCTGCAATGTCCTCTTTTTTTTTCTCTGCTGCAGTTCACTTAAATGCTAGCATGCTCTTTAACCTTCATCTCCCTTGGGAAGCAGGTTTCATTTAGTTTTAGTTGTATTAAAAATTTGTAGCCCCTGCATCACAAATTTCGAAGCAGATAACAAAAAAATAATCATAAATAATTTAAAATTCAAAAGAGAAACATCATCAAGAACAAAATTTGATCATGAGAAAAAATATTGTATGTCATCTGCTGATTAATTCAATAATATCTTCTTCACCATCTGAAGAGCATCTCAAGTAGCAAGAGGGACAGTCTGCAAAAGAGGGCCTCCTTAGAAAGGAAGGTTTTCAGATCCTTTTAAAATAATTTGTCATATAATAACATCTGGACAGAGATGGGAAGCAAATTCTAATAAATTGGACCTGCCATAGAGAAGGCTCTTTTTCTAGTAATATCCAGTTGCACAAGCTTTATAGAGGGAGCCTCATGGATATTTTTATCAGCAGAGCAGAGTGAATGCATAAGCCTGTAGATTCTTAGTACCAAGCTGACTCAACAACCATTATCATTATCATATTAAATTAGTTTAAAGATAATAGTAGCAAGCTTGTACAGAGAGTGCCATTTAATCAGTAGCCAATGAAGCTAGGGGTTATATGCGTGTTCATTTTTCTAAAAGTTAAGATACGAGCTGTGTTATTCTGTACTAGCAGAACTGGACATAAAACAGAAGCAAGGAGACCCACATATAAAGCGTTGCCATAGTCTAGACCTTTAAGAATTAGAGATTGCAGTACAGTGAGAAAATCATCAGGCTCCAAATAAGGGCATAATCTTCTCGCTGAGCAGAGCTTGTAGAAGAAGGCATTGAGAACTGCTTTTATATGTGGGTCATGTGATAAATTCTGATCGATCATAATTCCTAGACCGTGGACTTGTGAACATACTGGGATGAAAATATCTTTGAAATGGAAACTGGATGGAACACTGTGTGGTGGGATCTTACTCAAGATAATAACCTCAGTTTTTTCAATATGTAGAAGATGTTCGTTATGGAAGAGCTATTTTCATATTATAAACAAAGAGATGCATAGATAAAAGTATCAGTTCATGACAACAAATATGGAACAAAAGTCTTTTATTTTGTCACCGTAAACTTTGTAGTTTATACCTAGACGTGAGAAGATCTTACACAGAGAAGCAAGGTAAAATATTAAAAGGAATAGCAGACATGGCGGACCCCTGAGGTACTCTGGTTTGCACAGTTTTCCATTCAGAATATTGTCCACCTAGTCTAACCTGTTGTGATCTATTTGACAAAAATGACTTTAAGCATAGGAGAACTGAAATGAAAATACCAAGTGATTCCAGTCAGGACGAGAGAATATTATGATTTATTTAATTTTTATATTCTACTTTTTCACAGCACTTCAAAGTGGATTACATTCAGGTACTGTAGGTATTTCCCTATCCCCAGAGGGCTTACAATCTAAGGCCTAAATTCATTAATACCACCAGGCTATTTGACTCACACGGTACAGGGGGGGCATTCACTTTGGAATATGACCCCCTAAGTTTGTACCTGAGGCAATGGAGGGTAAAGTGACTTGCCCAAGGTCACAAGGAGCAACAGCAGAACTCAAACCCTGGTCTCCTAGTCTGTAGCCCACTGCTCTAACCACGAGACTACTCCTCCAATCCAATTATGATAAGCAGTATAGAAGGCAGAACATATTGGGGCAGATTTTAAAAACTTGCGCGAGCGCGTACTTTTGTTCGCGCAGCAGGCGCGAACAAAAGCACGCTGGAATTTATAAGATACGCACGTAGCCGCGCGTATCTTATAAAATCCGGGGTCGGCGCGCGCAAGGGGGTGCACATTTGTGCAACCTGCGCGCGCCGAGCCCAGCGCGCGCTGCCTGTTCCCTCCGAGGCCGCTCCGAAATCGGAGCGGCCTCGGAGGGAACTTTCCTTCGCCCTCCCCCCACCTTCCCCTCCCTTCCCCTACCTAACCCCCCCCCCCGGCCCTATCTAAAAACCCCCCTTACCTTTGTTGGCAAAGTTACGCCTACTGAAAGCAGGCGTAACTTTGCACGCGTCGGCCGGCTGCCCCGCTCCGTGGTCCGGTCCTGGGGGCTGTTCCGGAGGCCGCGGCCACGCCCCCAGAACGCCCCCGGGCCGAAACCACGCCCACATCGCCACCCCCGAAATGTCGCGCCCCGCCCTAAACGCCGCGTCACCCCGCCACGCCCCCTGACACGCCCCCGACAGGCCTCCGACAGGAAGCCCCGGGACTTCCGCGCGTCCCGGGGCTCTGCGCGCGCCGGCGGCTTATGCAAAATAGGCGCGCCGGCGCGCAGTGGTTTTAAAATCTGCCCCATTGTGAGCCACCATCGAAACCATGAATGATGGTGTCAAAGCTGGAGAAAAATAAAGTTTCAGTACTATGTAGATTTCTGAAGCCAAACTGGAATTTCTCAATAATTGCAAGCTTTTCCACAAAATCAGACAACTGATCATAAATAATAAATTTGATGATTTTGGCCAGACATGGTAAGGAGAAGATCAGTCTATAGTTTGCCAGAATTCCTGGGTCGACACCAGGTTTATTTTAGTAACAGCCGAGCACAAGCTTGTTTTAGAGAATCTGGCGTTTCTCCTGAGGAGAGAGACAAGTTAACAAGTTTCTCAGCCAATTTGAAAACCAAATTGGTCTCTTTATTCTCTTACTTTAATTTCATAACATAAAGATGTGTTGTTTTATCCGTAGCTCATTTTAGTTTATCCCCCTTTTACTTATATCCCACCCACCCACTCATACTTTCCCATTTTAGTCGTTAGTATTTTTGAAATCCAGGAATTTGAATTACTTCTTTTCACCTTGTCTGCTATGATCAAACCATCCCATCTGTTGATCACTGTCACTCAGCTGGGTGCCTACCTACGCAGACATTAGGAATTCTTTCTGCGTTCATGAGAATCAAATCTCATATCACCCCCTTCCCTCATGAAGCGCAGAGAGGTCCTGTGCCATCTCCTTGTCTGTCCCACAAAGTCACTACATTATTTCTAATACATAAAAATAAAAGCCTGTCTGATCCAGCAAATCTGGATTTGCTACTCAGTCAGAGGTTGCCTTGTCTTATGTTTCCTTAAATACCAAAAAAAATAAAAATATGTTCCCTGACTTCTTTAAGCTTATACTCAGTGTTACTTTTGCAAATATTTCCATTTCAGGCAGGATGTGTGAAAATTGTATTACTTTGACAGTACTGATTTATTAAGTCTCAACTTTTTGTGTAACTTCCTTCTTTACATGAAAGTAACCTCAAAGTGATTCACACCCTGTACAGCCTCATTTTGTTCAGGAAGACTAGTAAATGGCAACAGAATCCTCAAGATATCACTCCTTTAAAATGAGTTTGCTTAAATTCACTTTAATAAAAATACACTCGCCTCTATTCTTAGACAGCACACTCACCTCAATTCTTATACAAAGCCTAGAACATAACACACTTATAACAGGCAACATTTCACTCTATTAATCACAAAACTACAGCTCCAGGAACCAAATAAACAGCCACACCTTCCGAAACAAGATTGGAAAGATGTACTTCATGAAATATGCAAAATTTCCCAACTGTTTTTCTGTACTGCAGTGTATCCATGTTCATTTCAAATTGCATGTGCAGGAACTCTGTAGATCTATGTTTACCAACCTTTTCAAACCTAAGGTACACCTATATTAATAAAAATGTTGTGTGGCATACCAATTTCCACAGAGCAGGCAGTGCAGATATAGAAGGGGCTCATTTGGCCAAAAGAAGAGCTTCAGAAGCACTGAAAGCCTCATCAGTCCCTTCCAGATTTTAAAATAAAGGGAGGGAGGAGGTGAAGACGCAAATGAACCCATCACAATAGACCAGTTACCTCTATATACAAGTACAGGAGAAAGAAGAGGTCAATGTGGTGTGGGCAGCCAGCTTGGTTATTTAGTTAATTTGACTGTCACATGTGGCTGCCTGAGCTCCTCCACTATGCTGCTCCCAGGACTCAGTGTGAATCACATCCAGTGCTCAGTGTACACTCTCCCTTTCTCACTCAGCCAGGGGATAAGACAGAGGCTTGAAGGATTCAAAGAAGGAGGCTCAGGAAGGGGAAAATAAGGAGGTGCTGTATGTAATGTATGTGCCGCGCAAAGCAGGTCCCAGCTAACTATGCTCTACATGCTGCCCACTGATTACTGCGCTCTGGGCTCATGCTGTAGCTAGAAAGAAGAGACATATATGTTACACGTGTTCTCAGAAAGAAGCTCCTGCACATTTAAGAACCTTTAAGAACATTTAAGTTCTCTGCTTCAACGGCAGGGGAGAAAGAGTGATACTTCACGCATATCCAGCATAGCTCTCTGCTTCAACGGCAGGGGAGAAAGCCTGATACTTCACGCATATCCAGCATAGCTCTCTGCTTCAATGGAAGGGGAGAAAGTCTGATACTTCACGCATATCCAGCAAAGCTCTCTGTTTCAACGACAGGGGACAAAAACTGATACTTCACGCATATCCAGCATAGCTCTCTGCTTCAACGGCAGGGGACAAAAACTGATACTTCACACATATCAAGCATAGCTCTCTGCTTCAACGGCAGGGGGAATGAAGAAAAGTGGATCTATATACAGACAACAACCAACAAGGACTGAATTACATAGTCTGGGTAAACAAATAAGCATGGGTGTAGCTTGCTTATTGCGGCGGTTACTACCCCTAACTAATTAAGCTAGATGTTTCTCTTAGATGCAGCTCCAACACTGGTCTCTGCATTAATGGTGGGGGTGGAAGGGAAATAGATCCAAAAGGTTACTAAGAGCCAAGAGTAACAGATAAGTATAAGAAAATTAAAAAAAAAAAAAGTGCAAAGCTTGCTGGGCAGACTGGATGGGCCGTTTGGTCTTCTTCTGCCGTCATTTCTATGTTTCTATGAACTGCCGCTGGTATGTCTTGTTGCTGCAGGATGCAGAAAGCAGAGCGCAGGTGCTGGTGTGGATCTGAGGATTAGGCAGAGGTGACATTTTGACATGCACATCTGGTCAGGTCTGAAGAACTTAAATTCCCCTATAAGGTAATGTAGGTAATTTAGCCGGTTAGAACTTATCTGGCTAAGTTACGATGTAAATTCAGCCGCATGGCAAAGCCACTGAATATACGTGTATATATGCACACTTCATCAGATAAGTGTACCCAGCTAAGTTTAGACCTGCTCTATGGCGCATCTCAACTTAGATGTACACTTATACATATAACTCCGAATAGCGCTAGTTAGGCGTATAAACATATGCCTAACTTGCTCCACCTCCGATCCACCTAGTACATGCCTTCTTTTTGTGTGTGTAACTTATAGCCGTATAAGTGACTTATGTTGTTAACTGGCAGCCGATGAGCATAGGCACATATTCAGTGGCCTCTACTTATCCACATAATTATCCCATTTGCATTAGCCTTTTTTCTGGCCTTAAACTATTTGACTACCTTTTCCCCTCAAATATATGAACTTGCACTTCCCCACATTTGTTTTATCCATTTTTTATAACTTACTTAATACATAATTGTTTTCTACCAAAGATTAACAGAATCATGCATGACATAAATGTAAATAACTATAACAAACATTATATACTTTGATGCATAAGGCAATGTGAGCTAAGCAGTTCTGTCTTCCCTATTTGAATAATTAAGATATATAGCTGCACTGAAGTTTAACTTAGCTGTGCTGTATTGATTTAAAATAGATATTTATAGTAATTGTAATTTAATTTTATATTTATTGATTTTATTATTTTATTGTTTGTAAACCATTGTGATTGAATACGGAACAACGATATATAAAAGCATTAAATAAATAAATAAATAAATAAATAAATAAAATAATGCCCATTTATTTGAGTAAATAGCTCTGAATACGCTTTGAATATTGGGCCCGACATGTTTAGGAGTGTAGAAAAGTGGTAATGGTTTGAGATGCCAACTGGCTTCATTTTTTCAGGACAAATTAATCCAGTCCTGGTTTTTATCCATGACATGCAGCGACTGACTTATAGTTATGTTATCCCTATTGTATTCCCTAAGTAAAGTAAAACTTCAATGAGTCCCATGAATCAGAGTAAAATTAGGACTGGAAGAGCCTGTTCTGAAAATGTGGATTTAATCGGCAAACCTAGATATGGTGTATTCATAAATTACCCATTTGGGATGTGGCCTGAGTGGATTGTGCTTGTGGGAATATATAGAGACCACTAGAGGTTTTAGAAAACAGAATTCCTAGAGCTTCTAGAGAGCGGTATTCTCTGTTCTCCTCCTAAGAGATACACAGACAGCACAGGAGCTATGATATGCAAGGGGAGTAGCTGCACACCCAGAGGAAGAAGTTTGCAGGCTTTCTCCCTGTCCATGGCGAGCCAAGGAGGGGAAAGCGAGTGTGAAGCTTTCTTTTCCCATTTTTATTCTCTAAAGTCCTAAGGTTATGAACAGGAGAATGATGGAAAGTTTTCCTTTCTATTAGACAATAGGTCTCATTCATAGGAGCTTTCCTGTGTAAGGGAAGAGTCCTATTTCTGAGCGCGAGTAAGCTCTTTGAAGTGAAGGAGACGTCCTACTGATTTTCCAGTCAGGGTGTGGCTCACCAAAAAGCGCCACACAATTTGGGATGAAGAGAGTCAGCACCAATAAGGTGCAGAACAGGAAAAGGAGAGGAACTTGTACCCACTGGGACCCTGACCTCAGGAGAGGAGACTGTCCAGCGGAGCAGCAGAGCCATTGGAGCTCTAGTATCAAGGGGTGTCCTAAAAGGCATAGAAGCTTTCACCTGCTGATATTAGGAGATCCTGCAACAGACAAGCAAGGGGGTCTAGCATATATGGCTTTTGACTATGCAAATGGAAAGAACCAGATTAATCACCAAATAAATGTACTGCTTGCCAGATTGTAAAAAGTGAAGAAGTTTCATCTTAGTAAAGTTTATTGCTGGAACACCATCAAATGAAGTGTGATTTGTCAGAGCCCAAGTTAGTAAAACACAAAGGTCTCCATTTTCAAAAATACTAAGGGGCGGATTTTCAGAGCCCTGCTCGCCTAAATCCGCCCAAAACCGGGCGGATTTAGGCGAGCAGGGCCCTGCGCGCCGGTAGGCCTATTTTACATAGGCCTACCGGCACGCGCAGAGCCCCGGGACTCGCGTAAGTCCCGGGTTCTCCGAGGGGGGCGTGTCGGGGGCGGGGCCGGTCGTCGTGGCGTTTCGGGGGCGTGTCGGCAGCGTTTTGGGGGCGGGTACGGGGGCGTGGCTATGGCCCAGGGGCGGTACGGGGGCGTGGCCACGCCCTCCGTACCCGCCCCCAGGTCACGGCCCGGCGCGCAGGAGGCCCGCTGGCGCGCGGGGATTTACTTCTCCCTCCGGGAGGTGTAAATCCCCGGAGAAAGGTAAGGGGGGGTGTAGACAGGGCCGGGCGGGTGGGTTAGATAGAGGAAGGGAGGGGAAGATGAGGGGAGGGCATTAGAGGATTCCCTCCAAGGCCGCTCCGATTTCGGAGCGGCCTTGGAGGGAACGGGGGTAGGCAGCGCGGCTCGGCGCGCGCCGGCTATACAGAATTCATAGCCTTGCGCGCGCCAATCCAGGATTTTAGTGGATACGCGCGGCTCCGCGCGTATCTACTAAAATCCAGCGTACTTTTGCTTGCGCCTGATGCGGCAGCAAAAGTACGCCTATTCGCGTTTTTTGAAAATCTACCCCTTAGTGCCCAAATTAGGTGACTAAATTTTGAAAGACTTTAGCCAAATTTAGATGACTAAATATTCAGCTGAAAATTCACCTAAATTTAGTCCTAAATTTAGACCTGCAATTCATTCTCCTAGATTTAGGATCCTGTTAGGGATCTAGTACTGAAAATTGATGCTAAACACCTAACTTGTTTTTACCTCCCTAACTCCGCTCCCATTATTATTTAGGTGCTTCAGTTTTGGCACTCAGTTCTAGTTAATTTTCAAAGGAGCAATATAAGAACATAACTCTCAAAGTTAGGCAGCTAAACCCTTTGAAAATTTGACCCCTTGGGCCTTGAGGTATATCTCCTCCACTTCGCAATATAGATCTAACTCTAAAGAGCTATGGCTCTGATTTTCTAAAAGACATAGAAGCCCTTAGTAGAGTTTATTTTTGTGATTATTTTCATTTAGGATTATGGAGTTATTTGGTTTCTAAGTGAAGAAGTTGGCAACAACACCAAGCAATGCCTATTGATTCCTATTGCTCTAATATGTTGCATCAGTGCACCCTAAATATACACATTAGCAGTGTAAACTTGTGCACACTAAGAGGGCAATTTCAAACAACCTTGCCTAGGTGCAATGTGCTCAGGTACTTTGTACCTGTGGGTCTTGTATCCAATTTTCAATCTCTGGGCCTGATTGACTAAGGCTTTTCCCCAGCCTCTGTCTATGGGGGAAATGCTTAATAGATAAGGCCCTCTGCTTCAAAATTGCCCGCATACAGTACACAAAAGACCCACAGATGTTGCACCTGCTTTTTTCTATGGGCAGAGATTTTCTGGAAAACAGTGTGTGTAGATTTGGAAATCCTATCTATATATACTGTTTTCCAATCACACTTTAAACATAACCCCAGGAAGGGCTGCCCTCTATTCAACTAACATTATGCATGCAATGGAACCTCTCACATGCTTTTAGACTAGGATTTTTCAGACAGCCAGTTATAAATGGCTCTGCAATTGTCCTTCCCATTAACACGGATCAATATCTACTTCTGTATCTCCCGAGAGGTGTGAGTAAATACTGTTGTCTTTTCATTATCTCTAGACCTACTGATTTTGAAGATATCCTAGAGAACCACTGGTTATTGTCTGCTCCACACGAGGTTCATTTCCATTGAAGTGTTTTGAGGTTTTGATTTTGGCATCAATTCATACTTGAGTAGACTCTGCAAACAACAGCTGCGCTGGCTGTCAGTGGGGCATGAAAACTTGCAAAGTACATACACACATGCAGAAAATGAAAAGAGAAAGTGAGAAAAATAACAGGGCCAGAAGCCCTCTGCTTGGCTTATCGCATACCATCCAAGGACTCCTCCTGAGCCCAGCAGGGAGCTGGCAGTAAAGAATCTGAAGCCAGAGGAACGTGTTATCCAGAACCAGGGATGAGCCTAATTGTAACCAGATATTACCCGCCTCTTTTGGATGAGTGATGGCCCTACTGGCATGTGACTTGGCTTGGCAATCTCCCTATGCTGTCCAGGCGGCCATAAGGAGCTACGTAATGTCTAGCGTGATGGGAAACTCTTTAGTGCATATGGTACTGGCCTGCCTTGTAAAATGACTCACTGTGAATCCTCACAGCAATCTCAGCTATAAAAAGATAATGGGGAAAAAGCGCAGGAAAGCAGCATAAAATCTTTAAAGACATTTGCTTTAGTCTGTAAGCTCGGCATTACATGGAAAAGAATATCTGCTTCCATTCAAAACAGTAGCAGCAGAAAGAAAGTTCTTTCACCTCAGATAATTTTGCTAATTGTATCTTCCCCCTTCCTTAAATAGAAATAATAAAGGATAGTGTAAGAAATGAGGTGGTGGGGAGGGGAGGGGGGAGGGGGCGATGCTGGTGTACGGCAATGGCTGTGGATGCATCTCTGGGAGGCTCCATCCATCCCAAGGCTATTTTTCCCTGCCTTCCCCTGACCAGATATATCTTCATAATTGTGCAGAGCAGAATTCTTTTTTTCTGACCGTCTGCTTGTGCCCATCTCTGCGCCTGTTGCCATTACTGGCATCTGAACCCTTGGTCTACTCTGGGAATCCATCCATGCTTTGCCTGCCTCATTTGCTTCCCTCTGCTGCCGGAACATTGTGGCCCCTCCCTCTGATGTCATCACTGGGGGCCACATAAACACTGCTATGCCACCACAGGCACCCCACGCCTTTGTCGTGTGCATGACAAGGGCATGGGGGGGCCTCGGTGTGCCCTTTCATACTCATGGAGTACTGCGGAATATTTGGCCTTTATTTCTGTTACTTTTTTCTTATGGCTTGTGTTCAATCTAATATCATTTATGGGTTGAGACCAGAAACAGACGCTATGGTGCCTTTGCTGCATGTGAAGGCACTTTAATCATGGTAACCGTTCTTCACTACTCCCAGTATCAGCTCCAGCTGCACTTCTTACAGTATTATCGATCATGCTTTTAAATGTACAGACGGTAAAAAAGAAAGTATTTGTTGTTTATGATTTTTTGCATTCAAAGTCTCCTGACTGCTTTTGCCTTATTGAATTGTGTCTATTGGAATCTGACGCTCTTTTATTAAATCAAATCTCTCCACCTAGGTATAAGGTTTTTTCACAGCTCTGCTCTCACTGAAGAGGAGGCAGCCTCCTGATTATTATTAAAGAGAAATGTAAGCCATCGCTCATATGTTTTGACCAAATGCCCCCTTTCAAAATTATGTTGGTCTCTTCAAATCTTGTCAATTTTCGCTTGGTCTACTGCCCTTGTACAACATTTTCAAATAATGCTTCCCCTTTGATTGATTTGTTTGCTTCGCTAACTGTCAATCTTGGTCAACTATTGCTTTAGGAGATTTTAATTCTCATGTGGATTAGGATCCCTTATCTCCAGCTGAAGAAACTGTTTTGATAATAATGGCTGATTTTGGGTGGGAACAGTTTATTAACTATCCCAATATAAACATGGCCATATTTTGATTTAACCTTCATTAACCCTAATTTTCTTATTTCTAAACTACTGCAGGTTGCACATCAAAGGATTCCATGATCAAATCATTTCATGTTAGCCATCATTTATTCATTAAAACCCAACCAATCTCCAACAAATAGTCAGAGCTGCAGTTTAGTTAGACGTGGTCATAAAGATGCCAACCTTTTTAAAACATCCTTCCTGTCTTTGTTGGATGAGCTTCCTATGACTGATACTGAGTCATCTTTCAACACCTGGAACTGATGCTAGCTACTGTAGATAAAATTGCTCCTATGAAGTGCAGAATGCATTAAACATCTCAAAACAGCCCCCTAATTTACTAGAGCCTTAAGACCGCAGAAATAGTAATTGCGCTACTGTGAATGCAGATGACACAAAAATCCTGGTCCATTAACAGAGGCAGCTAATCTGCACAAATTGGCAGCCTCTTGAATACAGATCATAAGAACATAAGAAATTGCCATACTGGGTCAGACCAAGAGTCCATCAAGCCCAGCATCCTGTTTCCAACAGAGGCCAAACCAGGCCACAAGAACCTGGCAAGTACCCAAACACCAAGAAGATCCCATGCTACTTGATTAATAGCAATTAATGGACTTCTCCAAGAACTTATCCAAACATTTTTTTGAACCCAGCTACACTAACTGCACTAACCACATCCTCTGGCAACAAATTCCAGAGCTTAATTTTGCGTTGAGTGAAAAATAATTTTCTCTGATTAGTCTTAAATGTGCTACTTGCTAACTTCATGGAATGCCCCTAGTCCTTCTATTATCCGAAAGTGTAAATAACTGATTCACATCTACTCGTTCAAGACCTCTCATGATCTTAAAGACCTCTATCATATCCTCCCTCAGCCGTCTCTTCTTCAAGCTGAACAGCCCTAACCTCTTCAGCCTTTCCTCATAGGGGAGCTGTTCCATCCCTTTTATCATTTTGGTTGCCCTTCTCTGTACCTTCTCCATTGCAACTATATCTTTTTTGAGATGCGGCGACCAGAACTGTACACAGTGTTCAAGGTGTGGTCTCACCATGGAGCAATATAGAGGCATTATGACATTTTCCGTTTTATTAACCATTTCCTTCCTAATAATTCCTAACATTCTGTTTGCTTTTTTGACTGCTGCAGCACACTGAGCCGACGATTTTAAAGTATATCCACTATGATGCTTTTTCCCTGGGTGGTGGTTCCTAATATGGAACTTATCATCATGTAACTACAGCAAGGGTTATTTTTCCCTATGTGCACCACCTTGCACTTGTCCACGTTAAATTTCATCTGCCATTTGGATGCCTAATCTTCCAGTCTTTAAGGTTCTCCTGTAATGTATCACAATCCGCTTGTGATTTAACTACTCTGAATAATTTTGTATCGTCCGCAAATTTGATAACCTCACTCGTAGTATTCCTTTCCAGATTATTTATATATATATTGAAAACCACCGGTCCAAGTACAGATCCCTGAGGCACTCCAATGTTTACACTTTTCCACTGAGAAAACTGACCATTTAATCCTACTCTCTGATGCCTGTCTTTTAGCCAGTTTGTAATCCACAAAAGGACATCGCCTCCTATCCCATGACTTTTTAGTTTTCTTAGAAGCCTTTCATGAAGGACTTTGTCAAATGCTTTCTGAAAATCTAAATACACTTGTTATGGTTAAGCGGTGTTTGGGTGGATCCTTGGGTACTGTGGCAGATGACCACGCCCATGGGGAGGAGCCCCATGAGGGGCCACAATACTGGGCTAGACTCAGAACGCACAAACACAAAGTTAGTTCTTTATTGTACAGCTTGAAGAGTCCACCAGAGGTGGCAGTAGTGAGGCAGTCTGGTAGTAGCAGTCTCAGGGACCCTGGCAGAGGGAGCCCTTCTCACCCCGTTGGTATTGGGAGGTTCCGAAGTAGGTTTCCCAGCAAGGTAGTACTGTGGATGAGATAGACTGAGAGTTAGAGTACTCACTAGATATTTGCTGTGGTTATGCGATTCCACCAGGTTGTTGAAGAAAGTGCAGGCACTGAGGCAGGGAAAGCAGGCCCTTAAGAAGCGAGTACCTGTTCCCTGTAAGGCACCTGAAATAAAGCAGAGGGTCCCCGAGGAGCAGGTACCCAGGTTAGCAGTTACCCCGAAGGGCAGAGAGAGAGCTTCCAGCGGCAGCACGGAAGCGGCAGAGTAGCGTAGACAGGAACGGATTTGAGTCCTTGCTAACTCAACGAGCTAGCAAATTAGAATAGGTTATATACCCGGATGGCGTGATGTCAGCAAGGGGGGACGCCCCCGAGGTTCGCTCCAAGCTTGGAATAAAGACGTGGGTGGCGCGCACCCAAGTAGGTACCTGAGAGGAACATGGTGGGAGGCTGCACCATAGCCATTCCGAGGATGCCGGAGAGGTCGGCTTGTAGACGCGGCGGTAGCTATCTTTCCTAGGTAAGCGGGAGGAACCGTGAACAAGGTGAGGCAAACAGGGTAAAGCCATCTAACACCGACGGACGCAACAACACTACATCTACCAGTTCACCTTTAACCACATGAATATGTCTATGGAACTGTAGTTCCCAGATCGATATGTCTAAAAAGCAGATTTCTAGTGTGTGTGTCTGGGACACTTGTTTCACGTGGTTCTGGTAGTGAGAAGCTTTTCATTGGGAGTAGGAGGGGAGGTGGTGCTTTACCAGTGGGCTGTCCTCATGGGAAATTGTAGTAATTAGTTATTACTTGCATAGTATGCCTAAAAGCACATTCTGTTAGGATTTGTAGGTATGTGGACCCTTTGGCCGAGGTAAGGGATGGTACCGCCCAGGGGAGGAGCCCACTGAGCCTCACCATCGGGAGGCGAGGTCTTGGCTGTGGGATGTTATACAGCAGAGGTAGCAGGAGAAGGAGAGAGAGAGGGTGACCCCAGGGGGTGGGCCACGGAGCGACAGCGCAGGTGCTGACATCAGACTAAGCTCGGGACAACTGGAGTCAGGCAATAGGTGCGGCACTACCTGAGGAACTGGGGTGCTGAGCGAAAGTACAGTCACTGAAGTCATACAGGGTCCATAGAGATGGTACACAAGAGGGTACCTCGGTGGGAGGTCACGGTAGTGGTCTGCAGAGCGGGGTACACAGGCGAGATTCTTTTAGTGGTATCACAGCGAAGGTCCGCAGAGCGGGGTAGACCTGGGGAGGACTCCTCTAGCGATATCACGGCAATGGTCTGCATAGCAGGGTACACCGGAGAGGATTCCCACATAGATATCACAGCAGTGGTCCACAGTGTAGTACTCACAGTGACTGAAGGCAAAAAGTAGTTCCCTAGAAAGCCTCGGGAAGCGAGGCAGGCAGTAGTCCAGGTGAAGGCCCTCTGAGGAGCAGATAGCCGAGAGTTGAGGAAGGGCCCCCGAGGAGCGGGTATCCGGTAGTCTCACACCATGGAAACAGGAACCAGAACAAGCACTGAAGCGAGAGTAGGTGGATTCAGCAAGATGAACTTGTTGCCAAGTTGCCGGCTGTTTGAGCCGGCGGGTTTAAGTATCCAAGATGAGTGACATCATCTGAGGGGGATGCCCCCGAGGTTCCTGCCATGACGTGGTTAAAGCAGGCCCGGGAGAGCGCCTAGGGCCTAGGGGACCTCAAGGGGGCCTAGGGGACCCCGAGGGTAAGATGGCGGTCGGTGGCGTCCATGCTGCTCAGGTAGGCCCGGGAAGGAGGCAGGAAGGTCGGTGGTAGCTGGCAGAGGCCGAGAGTTCACCCAACGGAGCCAAGGCAGAGAAAAAGGAGGTGAGCAACAGAGGTCGCAGCCATCTGTGGCCACGAAGCGTAACACATTCTTTAAGTTTTGTTAACAAAAATTGTTTCTGACCCAATACAAAAGCCTCAGGATTGGTAGATTATATCCTGTGTACAAGAGAATTAATTACGTACAGAAAAGGTCAAATCAGCCAACAAAATTTAGCTGTTCCCAACAAACAAATTCTGTGTGGAAGATACATCAGGTCAGAGACTTTGTCACTGATGAGTTAGTAATATTCTCTATCAGACAATAAAGGTTTTCATCCTTTGGTGCACCTGCCTTGATTTTCTGATGCAGCCTGTCTCATTTTCATTTTCTTATCTTTCTCTCTATTCCTTTTTTGCCTTCTCTCTCTCTGACATCCTACTTTCTTCTTTTTTGTTTCCATTGTCTCTCTTTCTTTGTCTCTTTCTTTTGGTGTGGGCATCTTAATCCTTTCCTTTCCTTTTCTCCTCCTTTTCTTTCTTCTATTCTTCCTCTTCCTGCTTGCTCTTCTTTCCTCATTCCTTTTCTTTTCTCTCTACCTTCTTGTGCACTCTCCCCCATTCCTCATCCTCTTCCTCCATTATCTTCCTGGAATACTTCCCTCCAGCCCCAGATGCTACCCCAGGCTATGGTCCTCGCTCATACCCATGCCCCAGTTCTTCCCCTCTCTCGATCCTCACTCTCTCCCCATCTCTCCACACCATCTCTACCTCTACCCCACCATCTCATTAGCAGGCCCAAAACTTTGGAATGAGCTACCCCCTGAAATTAGCATGCAATCTGATTTTAAGGTTTTTAAAAGAAATCTGAAAACCTGATTATTTAACAGAGCTTATAGAGGAACTGGCTGAGTCATGCTTCTGTTCTTATTCTTTTATCTTGTTTTATCACTATTTATTCTGTCTCTGATAATTATTTTAGATATCCTTGTTTGAAAAAAATCTAGTTTTACTTTATTTTATGTATTTATATTTTATACTGTAATGATGTATTTACTTTCTTAATCATGTAAACTGTTGTGATGGTTTTACTAAACGATGGTTTAGAAAACCTGTTAAATAAAAATAAAATAAATGCCTCTCTTCTATCATGAGCTTTTTCCTCTACCCAATAACCAGTCCTCTGTCCCACCCTCCTCAGCACTCTTTCCCTCATCCTCTCTCCCACCTTATCCAGGATATTCTCTTTCTCCGTCTCCAGTCCCTTCTCCCTGGTCTCCTCTTCCACATCCTCGCACTCCGTCTTGTATCCTCTCGCTGTCTGCCGGAAAGCTCTCCTCATATCTCCTTCCCCTGCGCTGCAGAGCTCTCCTCACATCCTTTTCCCCAGAAAGTTTTCACATCCCTCCATCCCCCCACCAGAATTGGCTCTCTCACTGTCCTCTCTCAATTCCCTGTGCAGTCTGCTCTGACCTGCCCTTCCCCAGTATATTCGGCATTTTAGGCTCCTCACCAGTCTGCCAGGATGGAGAAATGTTTTAAAATATTAGGTATTAGGCAAAATATTTAGGAGCCAGATAAAACTCTGCTTTAGAATTTACTCTATTTTTTTTTTTTGGGGTCTACCTCTCTTACTCTATTTTGATATTTGTGTCTGTCTTTATCATGAGGGAGTTGCTTTTATTTTTCTTCTGTCCTCTTCCACTCTCCCAAAGCCTTTCCTTTTAACTGCAGTATAAATTCAGGCAGGGCCTGCCCCAAGCTGCAAGTGCACATCATGTCCCCGTCCAAAGTGAGGACCACGTTGTCTCACCTTCCCTAGCAGCCAGGCGGGGACTGCCCTGGGGACTCCTCCGGAAGCGATCTCTCTCAAGGGGGCTGCAAGGGGGAAATGTCAGCAATCACATTTTACAGTCCATCACGTAAATAAGCTCCCAGGACTTTTCCAACCCCCCCGCCCTAAACAAGCAACGGAAAGAGCGTCACATTTCATAACATCCAGGGGTGCTGCACCAGCGCGGGCCCTGCACCCACCCCCCAAAATATGCAGGAGCTGGGAACCACCCCAGCCCCCACACCCCTTCTCTAGGGACCATGGATAGAAAAAGGGGCAAGAGGGTTGCCCACTTGCCTTCTGCCCTGCTGACATCCCTTAAAAATGGCACCAGTCAACCATGAGACTGGCGCCATAGTGACATCAAAATAATGCCGGTCTCAGGGCCGACCAGTGCCGTTTTGTTGTAGGGCCATACAAACGTATGGCAGCACAACAACATTGCGCCAGCCAGCATCAAGACCAATGCCATTTTAACTTTGGGAATGGGGAAATCCTGAGGAGACCTCGGCTCAGTCCCAGGGAGGCCTAGGGGAAACCCCCAAGGAGGTCTCAGGTGGTGCCCGGGAAGGCTTCGGTTGGGCCTGGGGAAGCCCTGAGGAGGCCTTGGGTCAAGCTTGGGGAAGCCCTGAGAAGGCCTCGGGTTGGGCCCTGCAGAGGTTGGTGGTACGCGGGCACACCTCTTTTCTTAGTGGGTGGTGCCTGTGCATCACTATGCATTATGGACAAGTCACCCTTTTTTTTGCATCAGCTTCCTGTGCCACACGGAGCCAATCTCTTGAGCCAACTAGATCCTAAGGCTAATGCTGTAAGACTGGCCCCGAGTGACACAGGAAGCTGGTGCTTTGTAAAGTGACACTCTTCCTGCTGGCTGCACAGGGGAGGGAAGATGAAGGAAGGTAATCTGCTCTGCATCTTCACCCTGGTGGAATGCTATTTCTGTCAGCTGCACACGTGCTGGGGATAGATAAGCCTAGTTGCATTTATGCAATTTCATGTTGCCCCCTTCAGCTCCAGCTTCTGCTATACTGACTGCTCAGGTATGCAATACATCCACCCCCCTCGGGGATGCTGCCCTATGCAAATGCACACTTTGAGCACCCGATTGTGCCAGCCCTGTACATGCAGAGTGCAGGGATGCTTTTAGCCCACATACTTTGAAGCTGCTAATTTCAAAGGAGAACAATGTCCATTGTTTCTCTTTGAAAATTGAGTGCAGTTTGCTAAAATAATACAAGTCACTCAAAATTGTTTTGATAAAGATAAAGAACTGCATAAATAATTATCACTGATGCCAGTGACTGCTTATTTCCAAGTTATTGGAGAATCACTGAGCCAGTCATGGCTTTCACCTATTGCATATTTGGACTTCCAGTCTTGTTTGTCTAAGGAAATGAGAACTTCAAAGTCCAGAAGGTAAACAGGAGTGGCATAATCTGTTCTGGCCTAGAACTAGAGGTCATCCTATATAACTCTCAGTTTAGCTTCCTGTTCCAGGGCACAGATCCCTAAACATTCTGGGATAGATATGTAGCATTTGGATATGCCACAACCTGCAATGCTAATGCATCTCAACATGAGTTAAAGAATAAGCCTAAAATTACAACAGGATTATGTATTCAAAATATTGCAGATAATGTGGCAGATTGTTGGAAGAGACTTTGTGGTTTGTCATGTAAATTCCACAGCAGCAGCAAGAGACGAAGTTCTTTAATAAGTTAAACCATTTCACTGGCAGAACATTACAGGTTCCTATATGTGCCTGCATCAGCAGATCTGAAATGTCTTAAGCATGCTGTTTGATGAATGCCTGTTTTGTCAGATTTTTCTTTGCATTTTGGACATGGAAGGCACATAAACATAAGTGTGTATGAAAGACAACAGTAACAAAAGACCATTGGGAATATGCACATGTGTGTATGTATGTGTGAGGTAGGAAGGTACAATTAGGATGGGGAAATTTATTGGGTATTTGAGCCATTGCCATATCATAAACTTCCCTGCACTTGCCATATACTGTCTACCATACTTACCATGTTTTATGATATTATTTTTTTTCTCTCTGGATTAACACCCTCTTGCCATTGTACTACTGTATATCTCAGTAAATAGTCATACAGAGGTCAATTCATGCCTGGTATTTTGAGTGAATAGTTCCAGATATTTGAGGCTAGCCAGACAAGAAGCTCTGCAGAGAACAAAGAAACTATTAGGAGCAAAGTAAGAAAAGAAACAGCATATATGTTGATACCCATAAAGGGAGCATCCATTCTAGAGTAGACCTAAGGGGATGCATGCCCTTTAGAGCAGCTGCTGCATGGTTTGTGTGCACAAAGGAAGAAAGTAACACTTAAAGGGGAAATAGTTATATATGACCATGCCAAAACAGCGTACAGGTAGATTAAAGCCCCCACTGCAGGCCTGCCTGCACACTTCTCAGACCCATCTTACCCCATTGGTGCATATTAAAAAATTCAAAAGGGTAGGAACGATGCTCAGGCACTCCTGATCCACTGGGATGGTATTTAAAAATAGCATACAACCAAATGGTACTGGTCTCAGGGCTGGCCGATACCATTCTGAATAAGGACTTAGTGGGGCAGGCGTGCCTTGACATTGCTTCTGTCCCATTTGGATTTTTTAAGACCCATGGGCAGGGTAAGATGGGTGGGGGGGAGGGCATGGGCAGGTCTAGTGGGGCTTTATTTTTTTTAATTTTTTGGTGCTAGTGTTGCTTTTTTTTTTTTTTGCTAGGAGGAGGTCCATATTCAATCACAGTCTGAGTAGCAAATTTAGCCAGATAAACTTATCTGGTTTATTCAGCTAACTTTGGAGGTATATTCAGCCACATCATTGAATATAGGCACCTATCTTAAAGTTAGCCAGCTAACTTTAGGACAGTTCATTGACTGTATAAGGTATCCAGCTAACTCTGAATATCAGAGTTAGCTGGATAACTTAGCAGACTAATGTAACTGCTACCTGAAATGCCCCGGAATCCCTTAAGTTATCTGGATAGATGTAGTGTACTTGGATTTTCAGAAGACATTTGACAAAGTTCCTCATGAGAGGCTTCTAGGAAAAGTAAAAAGTCATGGGATAGCTGGCGATTTCCTTTCATGGATTACAAACTGGCTAAAAGACAGGAAACAGAGAGTAGGATTAAATGGACAATTTTCTCAGTGAAAGGGAGTGGGCAGTGGAGTGCCTCAGGGATCTGTATTGAGACCCATACTTTTCAATATATTTATAAATGATCTGGAAAGAAATACGACAAGTGAGGTAATCAAATTTACAGATGATACAAAATTATTCAGAGTAGTTAAATCACAAGCAGATTGTGATAAATTGCAGGAAGACCTTGTGAGACTGGAAAATTGGGCATCCAAATGGCAGATGAATTTAATGTAGATAAGTACAAGGTGATACATATAGGGAAAAATAACCCATGATATAGTTACACAATGTTAGGTTCCATATTAGAGCTACCACCCAAGAAAGAGATCTAGGCATCATAGTGGATAACACATTGAAATCGTTGGCACAGTGTGCTGCGGCAGTCAAAAAAGCAAACAGTATGTTGGGAATTATTAGAAAGGGAATGGTGAATAAAACAGAAAATGTCATAATGCCTCTGTATTGCTCCATGATGAGACCGCACCTTGAATACTGTGTACAATTCTGGTCGCTGCATCTCAAACAAAGATATAGTTGCGATGGAGAAGGTACAGAGAAGGGCGACCTAAATGATAAAGGGGGTGGAACAGCTCTCCTATGAGGAAAGACTGAAGAGGTTAGGGCTGTTCAGCTTGGAGAAGAGACAGCTGAGGGGGGATCTGATAGAGAGAGGTCTTTAAGATCATGAGAGGTCTAGAATGGCTAAAAGTGAATCGATTTACTCTTTCGGATAATAGAAGGACTAGGGGGCACTCCATGAAGTTAGCAGATGGCACGTTTAAAACTAATCAGAGAAAGTTCTTTTTCACTCAGTGCACAAGTAAACTCTGGAATTTGTTGCCAGAGGATGTGGTTAGTGCAGTTAGTGTAGCTGGGTTTAAAAAAGGTTCGGATAATTTCTTGAAGGAGAATTCCATTATCTGCTATTAATTAAGTTGACTTAGAAAATAGCCACTGCTATTACTAGCAGCAGTAACATGAGATAGACTTAGTTTTTGGTAACTTGCCAGGTTCTTATGGCCTGGAATTGCCACTGTTGGAGACAGGATGCTGGACTTGATGGACGCTTGGTCTGACCCAGTATGGCATGTTCTTATGGATAATTGCCCAAATATTAATTTAGCCAAATAACTTCTGAGTTATCAATCTAAATGCTTCTGAATACGGAGTTCCAATGTTTTTATGTTTTATTTTGTTTTTTATTCATTTTTGGCTTATTTCATTTCAAATAAATGAAATGGAGCAAAACAAACCACACACAAAATGAAAACCAAAGCAAAACAAAAATACTTAAGAGCACACTTTTGCAACACACATACTTTGATTTAGGAGAAGACATGGAAACTTACCGGAGCTGGCAGACAGACCTACTATGAGCATAAATACATAAGAACATAAGAATTGCCATATTGGGTCAGACCAGAGGTCCATCAAGCCCTGTATCCTGGTTTGTCTATACAGAGAGAAATGACAGAGAGAAAAACAGTTTTAAAATTGAACCAGGGAAATCCTGGGAAGAAAGACAGTTTCAGAGAAGCAAATTTACTGAGACGGAGAAGTCTAAAGGAGGTCTGGAAGGAATACAACCTTGCTGTGAGAAGCATTGCTCCTGTAAAGCAGAGAAACTGTGCAGAATGTGAGAAAAGAAATCATCGATATGAGACTTATAAGAACAATTATAGGGTGGCTTTCTAAGTACCTGAAATAAAGGTTTTGGCTGCTGTGTGGCAAAACTAAATATCTAAAGGACTGAAAGTTATTTCTAAATCAATAGTATGTAATGTATGTGATAACAAATTCCAAACTTACAGAGACATTTTAAGGCCAGTGTTCAGCATCCTTTGTCCAGCTAAAATCAGACTTAGCCAGACATATGACAGGATTTGAAAATCCCCACTGGCTGACCGCTTCTGATAACTTGAAGGCATTTCCGGGGCATTTCAGCATGGAGTTACATTAGCTGGATTACGTTACTCTGAATATCGGAATGAGCAGGATAATTTATCCCACTAACGCTGGTCATGCTGTCGAGCAGTCCTAAAGTCCTCACATTGAACTATGCTTCCCTTGTCTGGGGGAGGAGGGAACAGAGGAGATGAAAGAATCATGCACTACAGCCAGTCAACTGCACAGCATTCATAAAGTCAATTGTCCTCTGACTTTGGTGCCTATCATCCTTTCCTTCATTCTGTCTTCCCTTTTTGTCTTCATTACTGTCATAGTCCCCTCACTAGTCTTCCCTCTCTCCACCTCTTACACATTCTTCAGAACTCTTCTAGTAGCCGGCTTGCTTGCCAACTGTCCTATCACTCCTCTTCTTACTCTTCCTTATGGTCTCCATGTTAGGTGCAGTTCTCTCTTTAAACGTCTAGCTTTCACTTTAGTCATGGTCTGACTCTTCTCTGTGGCTCTGCTTTTCCTTATCTCTGTTCCGTTTCATGTACTTTCTGCTCCCAGTTCCATGCTCTGCTCTGCACCTCTCACATTGATGCTTTCTCTTCTCTTGCTCCCTATCATTGGATTAAACTATCTCCTGACAATCCGGACGCTCCTACTCATACACTCTCCCGGTCTCTGGGGTATGAGATGGGGTGGAAGTTTCTCTTCATACAAATGCAAGTTTTCCTTAAGTCCCATAGAGCATTCTCTTCAACTTCCATTTACTTGTAAGAGTGGGGCTTTTTTCCTCCCAAGCATTAAATATTTCTTGGGAGTGGACAATTATTTTCCCTATTTATTCCTATGCAGTTGAACCCTATTTATTCCTATGCAGAGTGACAGTAGTGTGGATAAGCATTTTATTTTTTTTTATCTTTTGCCTATAGTTCAAACTGACATCACTGTTAGAGCATGCTCGTGTTAGAGATGTAACAAAAGCAATGCTGTATATCCGGATGGGAATAATGAGGGTTATTTAATGTAGATGAAATTTAATGTGGATAAGTGCAAGGTGATGCATATAGGGAAAAATAACCCATGCTATAATTACACGATGTTGGGTTCCATATTAGGTGCTAGAACCCAAGAAAGAGATCTAGGTGTCATAGTGGATAACACATTGAAATCGTCGGTTCAGTGTGCTGCGGCAGTCAAAAAAGCAAACAGAATGTTGGGAATTATTAGAAAAGGAATGATGAATAAAACGGAAAATGTCATAATGCCTCTGTATCGCTCCATGGTGAGACCGCACCTTGAATACTGTGTACAATTCTGGTCGCCGCATCTCAAAAAAGATATAATTGCGATGGAGAAGGTACAGAGAAGGGCTACCAAAATGATAAGGGGAATGGAACAACTCCCCTATGAGGAAAGACTAAAGAGGTTAGGACTTTTCAGCTTGGAGAAGAGACGACTGAGGGGGGATATGATAGAGGTGTTTAAAATCATGAGAGGTCTAGAACGGGTAGATGTGAATCGGTTATTTACTCTTTCGGATAGTAGAAAGACTAGGGGACACTCCATGAAGTTAGCATGGGGCACATTTAAAACTAATCAGAGAAAGTTCTTTTTTACTCAACGCACAATTAAACTCTGGAATTTGTTGCCAGAGAATGTGGTTCGTGCAGTTAGTATAGCTGTGTTTAAAAAAGGATTGGATAAGTTCTTGGAGGAGAAGTCCATTACCTGCTATTAAGTTCACTTAGGGGTAGATTTTCAAAGGCGTACGCGCGGGAAAACAGGCACTTAAGCGCATAAACCGGGGTGGCGCGCACAATCGCAATTTTGCATAGCGGTATTTGTGCGTGTAAGTGGACCTGCGCGAGCAACATTACGCAAATACAAAAGGGGCGTGTCGGGGGCGTGTCGGGGGCGTGTCTGGGCAAAGACCGAACATATGCGCACAAAACGTATTTTATAAGGGACACGCATAACGTCACCGGCGCGCGCATACGAAGTCGCTCGCGTAGATTTGCTACTGCTTCTTGTGTGCGCAAGGAATGAGTGAAGGCGCTGCGGCTGCTGTCTGACATCACCACAGTTCCAGACATCCTGTAGAAGGGCAGAAGGCGGACAGGAGAGGGCCTGGGGGAGTACCCGCTCTAAACTGGGACAGTGGCACCGTTGTCCATACACAACGTTTATGTGCGTATAGGAGAGAGAGCCGCACGAGCGTCTAGACAGCCATTCATTGCTAATTCCTCAGTCTACACATGTTCAACGCAGCAGCAATATACGCGCTGGAATCCCTAAGGCTCAGAAGGGAAAGAGAGAGGAGGAGGAGGAGAAGGCAGCTGAGACGGAGACGCTACCCGTTACACCGGGTCTACAGGACCCGCACCCAATTTCTGGACCTGACTGAGGAGGAAGTAATGACCCGTTACAGATTTGATAAGGAGACCATACTGTCCCTCTGCAGAATGTTAGAGGGTGACCTGCAACCACGCACGCAAAGGGGCCATGCCTTGCCTGTACACGTCAAGGTGACTACCTTCCTTGCATTTCTGGCTACCGGCACCTTCCAAACCCCGCTTGGCCTGACGTCTGGAATCAGTCAGGGTGCCACCTCAGGATGTCTGGAGCAGGCCCTGGCTGCCCTGCTGCGACACACACACCACTTTATCTCCTTCCCCACCAGTAGGGAGGAACAGCATGGAACCATGAGAGACTTCTACCAAATAGCACGCTTCCCCTCGGTCTTGGGAGCTATTGATTGCACCCACGTGCCCCTAAGGGCACCAGCAGCAGATGAGGCCATCTACCGCAATCGCAAGGGATACCACTCACTAAACATGCAGGTGGTGTGCAATGCCAAGGGCCTCATCACGAACGTAGTGCCTCGCTTTCCTGGATCCACCCACGATGCCTACATTCTCACCCAATCAAGGATCTATGAAGAATTCCAGCTGCGTCACATCACTGGTGGCTGGCTCCTAGGTAGTAGAGCAACAAACAACAGCAACCACCTACCTTAGTACAATCACTAGCCATAGGGTGCCACAGTAGGCATAACCATGGAAGCCATGGTTGTGCCTACTGTGGCACCCTATAGCTAGTGAATGTGTAAGCCCTGTGAGCTGAATGACAGTGATCCACACACATCATCTAACCTTCTGATTATCCCGTATGCTACAGGTGACAGAGGCTATCCCCTCAAATCGTGGCTCATGATCCCCGTGGCATGCCCCAACACGGCAGCTGAGATGCGCTACAACAGGGCACACCATAGGACCAGGTCTGTCATCGAGAGAACATTTGGCATCCTGAAATCACGCTTCCGCTGTCTGGACAGATCCGGTGGGTGCCTCCTGTACGCCCCTGCTAAGGTGTGTGAGATATTCCTAGCCTGCTGTATCCTACACAATCTGGCAATCAAGAGACACATCCCTGTACCTGAGGATGGACCGGAAGACAGTGAGGAGGAGGAGGAGGACATACAGCTGACCATGGAGGAACTGGACGAAATACATCGCCTGATCCAAAGGCGGGCAATACGAGAAAGGAACAGTCTCATAGAAAGCCATTTCCGTAGGTGATAAATGTGCATTTATTTACAGGTGTGTCAAATGTGAATAGTGAATAAAAAATTAACAACAGAAACCCTCTCACAGGTCACTTCCTTGCCCGTCCCCTCCTACGAGCCTCGGAAAGCCGAGACTGGCCCACCCGGGCACTGCGGCGCAGGGGACTCCGGCCACTGCTCACACTGCCCTCAGAGGGCATAGGTGGCTGGGCCACATCCGGGGCATGGCTACATGAGGGAATAGCCGGGGGCAACAGCTCTTCAGCTGGTGGTGGAGGAGGAGGAGGCGGTGGAACAGCAGGTGCAGGCGGGGGTGCCATCCACACATAGCCTGCAGGAGGCTGAGGTGCTGGTGCCACAGGTGGAGGTACCACCTCAGGGGCCCCTGCATGGGCAGGTGGCATCCATGGCCATGGAGCCACTGGTGGCAGGGGCTGTACGAGAGGCAGGCGCTGAACCAACTCCCTCCAAACCTCCGTCTGCCGGTCAGTGGCCTGGCAAATGGCTTGGAGGCCCACTTTGACAGTGCGACGGAGGGCACTGCCTTCCTGCTGGATAATGTCCGACAGGCCAGAGATGGCATCCAACATGGCGGCGCCCTGCCGAACAAGTGTCTCTGCGGGCACGGTAACCCGGTCGGCCTGGGGCTCAGGATGGTCGGACGCACTGCTGTCCCGCTGAACATCAGGTTCCACCTCAGCAAGCGGTTCGTCCGGTTCCTCTCCCTGCTGCTGCTCCTCAGGCTGCTCCACGTGCTGCCGGTCTTCCCCCTCCTCCTCATCTGAGGAGTCACGGAGCACCTGCAGACGCCGGTACCGGCGTTGGGGCCTGGGTGCAGGTCCGGGTTGCTCATCATCTGGCTCCCCTAAATGGTAAAGCATATGGGTATTAGCACACTGCCAATAGGGGTGTGATGTATGTCACTCCATATACACAGGTGGTAGTCATATGGCAGGTGGCAAGTCACCTCTGGGGTATCATTAGTGGCTGCCAACCAGACACATGTAGCACCTGCCCTACAACCAGTTCAGGACACAGGAGCGTTATCAGTGGGCTGCCTGGAATGTTGGACCTTTCAGGCCAAACCTAGAACACAGAGCCCTGTTCTACGACCTGCATGTCAACCCCCAACCTAATCAAGGCACACTGTTCCTGCACTCCAGGACCACATGACGTGTGCTGTGGTACAGGAAGGTAAAGGGGAAGCAAATAGGGAAGAGTGGGAAGGTGGTGTGCACACGGTCTGCACACAGCTCCGGGCCGCACAAGGTCTGCGCACAAGGTCTGCGCAGAGCTCCGGGCCGCACAAGGTCTGCGCAGAGCTCCGGGCCGCACAAGGTCTGCGCACAAGGTCTGCGCAGAGCTCCGGGCCGCACAAGGTCTGCGCACAAGGTCTGCGCAGAGCTCCGGGCCGCACAAGTTCTGCGCACACGGTCTGCGCACAGCTCCGGGCTGTGTCTGTGGGGTGGGGGGAAGAGGGAGAGCGCTACTTTACAATGTGGAACGTGAAATGGGCACAGGGTTGGCTATACAGGTGAACAGTAAGCAGTACCTATAGTTACATGACAACATAGGCTGCTCTACTGTGAGATAGGATACGTGGTGGTCTGCATACCTTGCTGCTCTGCACGGTGCATGGAGTCGAGACGGCCAACGCCACCCACAGCTGCCTCCGATAGGGTTCCCAGAACCAGCTGCTCCGAGGCTGTGAATGTGATGCGGCTCCTTTGACCTTCAGCAAGTCGCCTGGCCTGCTTCCGCTTCACCACTCGCCGTATGTCCCTCCACTTGTGCATCAGTTCGGCAATACTGCGGTTGTGGTGGAACACCGAATTCACAGTATGCCTGATGCGCCTCCATATCTGTTCCTTGGCGTATGCACCCACCGTACGGGACTGTGGGCCATACAGCATATCCCTCTGCCTCATGACATGCTCCACCAGCATGTCCACCTCCCCTGGCAAAAGTTGGGCTTCCTGAGAAGGACAGGTTGTGCCTGAGCCTGAGCCATGGTGAGGATGGCCAGTGAGTGGCCCACCCATCCTTTTAAAGTGACCTCAATTTGTGCGCGGACCTCCCCAGTGGGGCGTAACATATGCGCACAGCTGATCCCATCAACGCAAATACCATGAACGCGCGCGAATAATTAAAATCCATGCGAAACATGTGCGTGCTGGTTTATTTGTGCGCGCTACCTATCTATTTTAATAATATATTCGTACGGCCTATCTATTTTCATTCAGATATGCGCGTAACTACCGAAACAGCTGGGTGTGCAGCCATTACCCAATGTGGCCCACATGTGCGTGCTGTTGCAATCACAAACCCGTATTGACGGTATGGGAGTAGCCTTTTCTGTGACAGCTACATAGCCAGTGCAGGTCGGAGAGGCAGGTGAGACGTCGACTACACTAATTAGCGTGCAGGGACGTGTGAGCTCAGCAGCCTACTGGGAATGGCTACTCAATCGGGGCCAGCTGCTAATCAGCATCTCCATCTGAGGGTGGGACGTACGGATTAGCAGCTGGCCCCGAATGAGTTGGTCTTCCCAGTAGCCTGCTGAGCTCACACGTCTCTGCACATCAGAGGGATTTGTTGTAGGTAAGGTCGCTTTACGGGAGCGTTGGAGGGGGGTTCACTGGTGTTATTCGTGGCTACTTCACGTTTTTGTCTGATTACCGCTCAGCAGGGTTAGATATGAAGGGGGACAATCGCCGTCTAATGTGTGTAGTCGGCTGCTCACCAGCCACTCGGACCTGCATTGCATTGCCTTTATTGGTGTTCATGATGTATGTCAGTGCATTGTGCGCACACTATGGCAGGGCTACGACCGGCTTAGGGAACCGTCACGTAGACTAGCGGCGAACTCCTCAGGCGACCGTACCTAGTACGGTCTACGGGCGATGCGCACATGTCCGCTAGACTCTACGGGCTGGCGAGACAGCTGCATTGGTGTTATGCTACGGTGGCACTGCAGACAGACCCTAACCTACCTCTTGTAAGTGATGTTTTGCGTAGCAGCTGTAGCTTGTATCTCCTGTGTATGTGGCAGGTGAAATGCAGATTACAGTTGCTGCAAGGCTGAGGTGCGTTACACTAGGTCCGGTATAGCCAACAATGCAGAGGGATGCGCCTGATCCATGGACGTCGCAACAGCCCATTTGGAGCGCACATGTGCGCATGGCCCGTAGACTCTAGCGGATATGTGCGCATGGCCCGTAGACTCTAGCGGACATGTGCGCATGGCCCGTAGAGTTTAGCGGACATGCGCGCATGGCCCGTAGACTCTAGCGGACATGTGCGCATGGCCCGTAGAGTTTAGCGGACATGTGCGCATGGCCCGTAGAGTTTAGCGGACATGCGCGCATGGCCATCTTCTGTACTGCACATGGGCGCCTCGTCTATATGCTGCACTGTAGCTGATGAGGCACGCAAACAGCCTACACAGTGTAGCAGATGGGTGGCAAGGATGTTCCGTGGGCTTCTCTGCTGGGACTCAACGCCCCACTCATTCACCCTTCCTACCCTCCCTCCCTCTCCACCTTCACCCCCTCCCCTGCACCCCCTCCCTCCCTCTCCACCTTCACCCCCTCCCCTGCACCCCCTCCCTCCTCCCCTGCACCCCTCCCCCGCCTCCCTCCCCCCTCCCCCCTCCCCCGCACCCCCTCCCTCCTCCCCTGCACCCCCTCCCCCGCCTCCCTCCTTCCCTCCCTCCGACACTGCCAATACATGGTCAGCTTCCACCTGTCCCTTAAAACCACATCGTTTATATTTTTAAATATTTATTTAAATATTAAACATATTTACAAAATAAAATGTGGGTGGGGAGGGGCAGCCTAGGGATTAAAACTATGTACAAAACAAAACCTCCCGTGGGGTTAGGGAGGCAGGGACCAGAGAGGATGGTCAACGACGACGGCCATCTCCCCCAGGAGCCGTACTGCAGCACCAAGCAGCAGTAGGCCCCTGGTGTTGCGGTCCGTCGCCTGGACCATCCTCTCTTGGAAGGCAATCAGTGCCCTCATGCCCTCATTGACCCCCCTCACATAGTCCTGGAACTGACCATAGGTAAGAGGCTCATCCTCGGGGGCGCGTGCCCCCGGGGATGGGCCTCTTTGCTGGCCCCGTGAGGGGGGACGATGAGGGACTAGAGGGCCCTCATTGCCTCCCTGAGCCAGCAAAGGCTGGCTCCTGCCGGCCCCAGCGTCCCTAACCCCACGGGCAAAAAGGGGTGGTTGCCCTACAGGGGGGGGGCTAGGGGACGGCATGGGGTGCCGTTCGGCCCGGGGAGGGCTTCGCCGCTCAGGTCTCCTCTGGGGGGGGGGGGGGGGTGGATCCGGCTTCCCCCCTGGAGCGGCTGCAGCTCCATCTGCAGCTGGGCCTGGCATTTCCTCTTCAGCATCTGTGACAACAAAGGACACGTATGACTACACTGTACTGGGTGAGGGGAGGGAGAGAAGGTGGGATGGGGGACAGGATGGTGGGGCGGTGGTAAAGGATGGGATGGATGGTGGCTCAGATGTGGGTTACTCCAGTCGGTTGGAGGGGTCACTTACCGCCAGGCCCAGCCCGCTGCGCACGCAGCCGCTCCATCCATCTGCGGCGATGGAGGCGTAGCCAACGGGCCTTCTTCTTCAGGTCTTCAATCTATTTGAACGGAAGGAGGGAGGACCATTAGTGTACTCTGATAGTCAAGATGGTGCCAGGATACTTGGATGTAGGTGTGACAACATTGCTGACTGACACCCATGATATTATTCAATTAGCATACACATTGTTTTCATCATTGGCAATTGAGGCACAACACAACCCAATCCTAACTAGTGTTAGACACCAGCAGGACATAACAAACTGTCTACAGTGCATATAAGTATCAGGTGCTCTATTCTGGGTACCCAGGTGAGGCCTAACCTGACTTTGCAACTCCCACATTCACCACAACAACTTTCTTTCGTATACTTATTCCACGGGGGTGTGAAGCCTCTGCATTAAACCGCCTTTGCAGCCTCCTCCAGGCCCTCCGCAGGTGCCCAAAATTAGTCCTCCGTCCCTGCACCGGGAACAGCCATCTCTCTGCTGCCACCACCAGGGACGCCAGCAGCTCCACGTCCCTGGTGGTGAAGTTGGGCTGTCTCCTCCTGCCGGCCATTTTGTGCAGTGTGGGGAATGGGAGGTCACACCCTCTCGTTTGCATGCGTACGCGCGCGCGCGCGCGAGGGCTCCACACGCACAAATATGGCCGCGCGCAGGTTGTCTGGTTACGCGCACATGTGGTCCTCATTACCTGCGCGTATTTTCTGTGCCGCGCGCAACATGTGCGCATGCTACGCAAAATTGCTAGCTTGTGCTGTGTGCGCAGAAACGCGCGCAGCTCTACCGCCGCGCGCGTTTCTTTTAAAATCTACCCCTTAGAGAATAGCCACTGCCATTAGCAATGGTTACATGGAATAGACTTAGTTTTTGGGTACTTGCCAGGTTCTTATGGCCTGGATTGGCCACTGTTGGAAACAGGATGCTGGGCTTGATGGACCCTTGGTCTGACCCAGTATGGCATTTTCTTATGTTCTTATGTTCTTATGTTATGCAGCAATGAAGCTGATAATGTTTTACAAGATACTGAGCAGGGGTTGATCTAAAAAGATGCATAAAGAGAGCTTATGTGACATTTCTGAGGTATCCAGGACCACTGAGCTTCTTTCTAACATAGGATAAGATAATTATTTTTGTTTGCTAAAGTCAATGAATGAGTTTCTGCTGGAATTTTTGTAAGGCCCAATTTGGATGAATGGAGCCTTTTGACTTAGCAGTCCGTTTGAACAGTCTTACTCCCTGTGAATACATAGTTCCATTTAATACACTGATTATCAATGCTCCAATTTTTCTTTATCATTCACTGTATATTATTCACTCTGTAGATGCAAATGCTTCAGCTGTATGCAAAAGTTTGCTAAATTGTGGATTCTGCAATGTATACATACTCTGACTGCTAACCTAAAATATTTTGTATGCATCTTTATATAACACCTTTATATTAAGGATGTGCTGTCATTTGAAACGAAACAGGCTTTTTAGAAAGGCTTATGAAAACATGGCTTTTTAGAAAGGTTTATGATTTGATGTAAACAACCATGACACTGCGACTTGCTCTGACAGGACAAGAGATAACACTAGGCAAACTATCAATAGATAATGGATGAGATAAAGGTTTTCCTAGTATAATTAGAATCTTTTTACTGTTATGTAGTCCTAAAATGAATTAATATGAACTAAAGTAGATGAGAACTACCTTGATATCAATGTATATGTATAATAATGAACCAGAATATGTATTCTCAGTGATTTTGAATTTGAAGAGTGAACATTAACACAAAGCATATGTCCGTTGACCATGAATTTGAATGCTAATACCGTAAACCGTTGTGATCTTCTTTTGGAACAACAGTACATAAAATGCCTAAATAAAAATAAATAAATAAATAAAGATTAAAAATGTCAAACATATTTCCTATCCTGTTTCATTGTATTTTCAAACTGAAAAGAAACAAGTAAAGAACATTTTATTTTTCTTTTGTTTAGTTTTGAATCACTGCCACAGCCAAATTACAAAAACCTCTGGCTCTGGGTCCAGGTCCAATTCCATCTTCCTGCCCACCAAACCCATTAAGCAAAAGCCCCCCAGTCCTTACCCCATCACAGATTTGCAGGTTCTCCAGGGGCAGGAATGGTCCCCAGTCATTCTTATTCCACTACTCCGGCTTTTCAAAATGGTCACCAGTCAACTCAAGGTCAGTGCCATTACCTTATATGATAGATTCTGCCGTACAGCATTAAATCGGCCATTTTGAAAATCCAGAGCAGCAGGGCAGGAGAAACTGAGGCTCGTTCCTGTTCTCAGGAAACCTGCAGACCAGTGATGGTTTAAGGGCAGATTTGGGGGCAAAATAGGGGGGTCTGGGAGCTGTGGCGGCCTTTGCTTAAGCAAGTTTGGTGGGTGGGGGGAGATAATTTAGTTTAGATTTTAGGGCGGGTGTTTTTTTAATTTCATTTTGGGGAAACAAAGCAAAATGGAATAATCAAGAAATTAAATAAAAAGCAACAAAAAAACAAAACTAAATGAAATGTGTATGTGCATATAATGAAATTGTACAGTACCTTGAATATTAACAGTACCCCCTTCTTTGGGTATGCGAGTTCCAATCCCTGTCTAGGTTACTACTTTCTTAAGTGTCTGTGGTCATCCCAAGGATAGGGTGCCTGTTTGCCAACTCTGGATAGGGTTGTCCAGCCCCTCTATGAACAGAACAGCTCTTCCTTGTTCTGCAGGTACCCAAACCCAACAGTTAAGGAAACCATTGAACTTATTTGAACCAGATTAAACTCCTAGGCAATCAAGACAGGCTGAAGGTTGGTGGTTCCAAAATGAAGTCTTTTAATTCATTTGGAAAAGCAAATAAATTCACTTACACAGGATTCACAAGTAGTTAACCACATACAAATGCACCAAAGTCAATAGAAGCATTCTCCTTTCTATATATCTCTAATTAAAAATACATTATTCCAGAGACTCATAGTCACATCACTGCCTTGGGATTAGTTAACAGCCAGGATTGAAATTCACATTCCTATGAACTATCTTCCAATCTCTTTAATTATTCTTCTGACTCTTCAGTAACATATACCTTCTAGCATTCCAGACTTATTCAGGTTTGTGTGTCATGCTCTCTTCCTGACCATATTCAAATCCAATTTTTAAAAACTTCCTTTTTGAAACTGCTTTTATATCCTATGTATTTCTCTACAATAGATAGATACACTGTCCATAGACTTGTTTGTCATGTATGCTTGACACGACTAGACTGTAAGCTTCATGGAGAAGGGACTCTGTCTTATGTGCATTTATAAGGCTATGTTTTTGTCTAGTAGACTTTAGAAATTAGTAATAGCTCTCTGTCAGAAGGTTCAGGCTGAGCCAGTCCTGATTTTACCCAAATGCATGTATTGGACTTATAGTTTCAATCTCCATAGATAGAATGGGATAAGATGACAACTGGATCAGCCTGTACCTTATAACATGGATCTTGTTGGTAACCTTAATAATAATATCAGAGAAAGCTATGACTTACTTCCTCCTCATATATATCTTACAACCCCAAAAGCATACACGAAGGTAACAGAACAGACAAGATATTCAATTAAACACAGAAATTAAGGCACTGTAAAAAGCCTACACTTATGATTGCACAGAATGAAAACCTGCAGTTTTCCTCCAATTACTATACCATGTGACTAAACAAGATACTTTTTATATACAGTCAATAAATACACTCCTACCATCAAGCTAATGCCTGTTGAACATAAAACACAATAGAAAGATCATGCTATCACATGAAAACTACAGGAAGAGTATTTGCTGCCTGTAGCTGTTAGACTTTGCTGCAGATCAATAAAGAAAGGGCATGTACAAACTCTACAAAATCTTCCTTTTCCACATTCCTGTTCCATAGAAGCTGTTGAGATACATCTCCTGCAACATCTAATGGGTTATCCATGACTAGATAGATGTTTTCAGACTTATGTTCTAGTTAACCTTAGCATGCCTTCTTTGCCCTTCATCTTAGAAGAATGTTGTTACGTGCTAATCGATCACGCAAATGTCCAAAGACATGCAAAGCCAAAATTTTCCAGTAAACTCACAACAGAAACATTACCAATGAACAATGAGGAATGTCCATTTCATTTATTTTGTCCACAACAGTAATGCTTTTATGAAGGGATACTGTATGGATTAAGTTAGTAACAGCCTTCTTCATGTTTTCAGACAGTAAGTCATTTCTCATCCTAAACAGACTGGTAATCACACCTTTTGTCTTATTTCATGCTCAAACTTTCCAAGGACAAATTAGTCATGCTCCACAAATCACACTGTTCCTTACTGAGTGAGATACCTTAAATGTTACAGCAATCCACGGAGGAGTTGAAGGGATCTTTTTTATTTAATGTCTGTTGGTGGTATACCAAGGAACCAGGCTGTGCTGAGTCATCGTTTGTTCAATGTATTATGTATTAAAACAGGGATTTTAATACATTAGTAGTAGAACAATTAGTTCACAGTAATGTGCTGCACTTTATTTTGACTCTTCTTTCTGTGCACACCTAATGTCACCGAGATATGTTAGTTTGTTTGACTATATTCAATAGATGATATTTTGCAATTGGTAAAAACTAGCATATTACTAGCTTACATACATCACTACATTTAGTGCATGGAAAAATTGCTCTGCGTGATATGTTGGTATTACAGGGCGGGGGCGGTATGAGTTGCATGTGATTATGTACTGTATATCCCAATTCTGTCCTAGATAGCCAGATCCTACCCAGCATTCCTCCTTAGACCTTCTTCAGAATGTGTCTTCTCTGCAAGCCTACATCCTGGGAGTCACAAAGTTAGTCTCATACAATACAATATAGTTCTGACAGATTAAACTCTATTTTATCTTCTGGGGGTTAGCAACAATAAAAATCAGCAGTAATCACAGCATAGAATGAGTCACAGAATCCTACTACAGAACAATCTAACAAACCACCCTAGGTTAAAAAAAAATCCTAAAACTTTATAGCAGTGCAGCCATTAAAACTTCAAACAGCTGTAGCACTCAAAAAGTAGGGAAGCACAATCTCCAGCTTAACCCCATGTTAATACCAAGTGGTACACCCTAATAACTCAGAGTCTATTAGCAGAAAAGGTCCTTCTTGTGAAAAATGCTCTGGCAGCTAGCTGTGTGTGTAATCCCCCAAGGGTTCTTGATAAGATGCTAGGCATTTTGGGCCAGATTTTCAAAGGGGTACGCCCGGGGCTTTCCTGGGGGGGGGGGGCGTGTCGTGATGGCGCATCATTTGGGGGCGGGGCTGCGGGCATGGTTCCGGCCTGGGGGCGTTTCGGGGGCTTGGCCGAGGCCTCCGAAACGGCTCCCGAGCCTGGGAATCGTGCGCCGGCGGCCGGCCCGGCGCGCACAAGTTACGCCTGCTTCGGGCAGGCGTAACTTGTACAACAAAGGTAGGGGGGGGGTTAGATAGGGCTGGGAGGGTGGGTTAGGTAGGGGAAGGGAGGGGAAGGGAGGGGAAGGTGGAGGGAGGCAGAAGGAAAGTTCCCTCCAAGGCCGCTCCGATTTCGGAGCGACCTTGGAGGGAACAGAGGCAGACTGCGCGGCTGTGCGCAAATTTGTAAAATCTACCCCATTGTGCCTAGCAGCAGATCTTTGGCACACCAGCATCCATAGTGAAATGAAGAGGGCCTGCTAGATTGGAAGAACCAGCCGCCCTAAGATATATTCCTGGAACCCAGGATTTATTTATTTAAAAAAATTTTGTATACCATATAAGTCAAAATATTGTTCTATACGGTTCACAGTTTACAAGGTACATCATCAAATCAATATAAACAATAAAACATTAAAATACATACCAAAATTCACAAAATCACATTACTACATTATCACAGCTGCTATATTATATATTACCAAATGCTTCGAGAAATAAAAATGCCTTCACTGCTTCCGGAACACTTTAATATCTGAAATAGAGCGTATATTCTTCAGTAAAAGATTCCAGAGCATGAGACCTATTATTGAAAAAACCTATGACCAAGTTGTAACAAAACAGTATTCCTTTATGGAAGGTACAGATAGTAAATATCATTTTGGTATCTTAAAGCTCTACTAGGAAAATACTGAGAAATTAAATCAGCCAAATCAGATGGACCGCAGCCAAAAATTGCCTTAAAAAATGAAAACTTTGAATTTAATTCTTTGCTGTATTGGTAACCAATGTAATTTAATTAATGAAGGTGTCATATGTTTGCCAAATTTAACAGGCAATGTACGACGTGTAGCCACATTTTGAAAAAGCTGAATTGCCTTAAGATGACACTTAGGTAAACCAATTACCAGAGAATTACTAAAATCAGTTATATTTATTTATTTATTTATTTAATGTCTTTTTTATACCGATAGCCGTTCACACATCGTATCGGTTTACAATTAAACAGGAACCATTGGGCAGAACCCTTACATATAACATTGCAAACAGGTTAACTTTTGGGCAGGGCCCTTACATAAAACTGAGAACAGCAAAATCACTATATATATATCATCAAAACTATATACAATAGATAAGTACATAAATAGCCGAGTCAAAGTACAAAATCGATAGGCATACAACGTAATCCGAGAATTAAATCATAAGTCGCGTATCAGATTCTAGGAGAATCACTTCTTATTTAATCAGAAGGGATTTATGTAATGGGAGGTGATGTGTGGTAAGCTTGCTGGAAGAGCCATGTTTTCAGTTTTTTTTTTAAAGTGGGTGTGTATGATTCCAGGCGTATATCAGGAGGCAGGGAGTTCCATATAGAGGGGCCGGCTAGGGAGAAAGCTCTGTTTATAGTGGATGATAATTTGAAAGATTTGATAGGTTGTGTACGTAGGGTTCCTTGGAGGGCAGTACGTGTGGGTCTATTCGAGGTACGGGGGAGGAGTGGGGGGTTAATCCAATTCAGGTTAGAGTTCAACAGACTTTTGTGGATGATGGAACAGGCTTTATAGAGAATTCGAGAGTGTATAGGGAGCCAATGAAGTTCGATAAGTGTAGGGGTGATGTGATCTCTTTTTTTAGAGTTTGATAGTATCCTGGCGGCAGCGTTTTGTAGTAGTTGTAGGGGTTTGGTATGGGTAGCGGGGATGCCTAGAAAAAGTGCATTACAATAGTCTACCTTAGATAAAATGATAGACTGTAGTACAGTGCGGAAATCAGAAAAGTGTAGCAGTGGTTTGAGTTTTTTTATGGTTTGGATATTATAGTCACCAGAAATGCCTGAACAATATTTCTGAAATCAGTCATAGGCAATATATACCACAAATGCCTTAATAAACAAAGCTTATAAAACCCAGCCCAGTCAAATTATGAATATGAGAAAGGCCAGAAAAATTAGAATCAAAGTAAATACCCAGATTACGTACTGAGTCACAAAAGGTATTGATGTTCCATCAATTGTCAAAATCAAACCTGATTCTGGAGGGGAAGATTGCAAAATCCATATAGCGTCAGTCTTTTTAAAATGTAAAGCTAAATGATTTAATGACATCCAATTCTTAATATCATGTAAACAAGCAGAAATTTGTTCAGTAGTAACAGATAAATCAGATTGAACAGGAAAAAACAATTGGATGTCATCCGCATAAATTTTATATGAAAGAACACAAGTACCTAAAATATAAGCCAAATGACTAATATGCAGATTAGATAGCATGGCTGAAAGCACTGATCCTTACGGAATAGCAACATCTAAATTATACCAATCATAATATTGATCATTTAGCCAAACCTAGAACTGACGTGATATCATAAAAGTCTCCTTCCATTTATAGATCTATCAGATATCCTAGTTAGTAAATTGTTATGTTTTACTGTGTCATAGGCCACACTGATGACAAGAAAGATGCCAATAACAAATTATGGAGCAAGTAGTCAGATACTGAGACTAAAAGAGTTTCAGTACTGTGTCTGCTCTGGAAACCACATTGATGAGGATTCAGAATGTGGTTATTTCCTGGGCGCGCGGCTCTGACCAGCTCCGACCGGATCCGCCTGGATACGCAGGTAAAATAATAATAAGTTCTGGTGAAAGGAGAATAATCCTCAATTTCCGATTATTAACTTTCCGATTTGCCTGTGAATAGTTGTTTAAATAGCCGCAAGTAGATAAATTTGCCTTATAAAGAAACTCTTCAACCTCCCCAAGAGAAGTTTTATTGGACATAAGTAAGTTTAGCATCTGCCTTTCTAGACTAGAGTTCCATTTCCGGATTAAGTGGGCACACATATGCCGCATACAAAACGAAAGGCCAAGGTTAGGCCAATTTCAAGTACTCCAATAGTAAACTCTGGTCAAAGGACTGTAGCAGATTGGCTGAATTCCCCACAGAACACCCCTGTTGAGGGGGCCGCTATGGGGATGGATTTGGAGCAAATTTCATCCCCATTGGCCGAGGGCATCTCATTAAGTCCAGGGGCGCTGGATGTACCAACACCTCCTGGCAAAGAAGGGATAATATCCCTTGGTAAGCCAGATAATTCCCAAGGTGAATCTAAGAGTATGGAGGAAAGTGATGAAACAACTGGAGATGAGTTGGAGATACTAAAAGTAAAGACTGTGTCCCCTATAAATACGGATCAGAAATCTGAGCGAGATCAAACTTCTGCTAAGGTTACTAAAGATAAACAAGAAGTTGCAACTGAGAAGAAAATATCTTATGAATTGATTGCAAGACCTACAAATATAACCTTGGAGACCTTATGGACTTATCTGACTAAATTGGACTCCTCTATCAATAATTTAACACAAGCAGTGAATGAAACTAATTCAGTGGTGAAAAGTAATGCAGAGGGTAATGATAGTACAACAGAAAGATATAAAGGCTATAGAGCAAAGAGTATCACAAGTAGAAAAGATCCAAGTACATCAGATAAAAGGTGAGGGGTGAAATGTTGAGGAAATTAGAGAATATAGAAAACTACTCCCGAATATTATATTTGAGGATTATTAACTTTCCGATTACTAGTAAATTGAATCCAATTGAACTCTTTAGATCTTATGTTGTACAAATTTTAAAGATACCGGAACAGCTTATGCCAACAATAGTAAATGCCTTTTACATTAATACAACTACTGGTATTGGTGCAAAAGAGCAAGTACAAACAGAAAAACAAATTAAAAAATTTGAAGAACAAAAAATAACGTTGAGCTATCAGTAGAATTATCAGATTTTCTTGAAAAATCTCAAGACGAATTGATTATTGAAAAGAGAGGTAATATGCTAGTTACACTGGCATTTATTTCAGATAAAGAAAACATACTAAGATATTTTTTTCGAAATAGATTGAAAACCTTTTATGGTTACAAAATTTGGATATATCCAGACATAGTAAAAAACAACGCAACTTAGGAGGAAGAAATTTCTTGCTTTGAGACAATCAGTAATTGAAAAGGGAGGACAGTTTTTACTTCGGTACCCTTGTAAATGTATTGTTAAAATGAAAGGACAAACTTATCATTACACCAATCCGGAACATCTTAGTACACTTGTGGGATTAGATAAGTCGGCGGATAAATAGATATGGGTAAGGGGAATTGACTTACTTTTTCCTTATTGCTATAATAAGCCTTTCTTTTGTTTTTAGCTCCAGATTAATAACACTTCTCTTATTTTCTTGCAATAGATTACAGAAATGAAACATATGTAATAGGTTACAAATTATTAATTTTGATGTTTTCCTTTTTCTTTTTCTGTATTTTACAAATACAATAGTTATATATATGTATTGTATTTAAAAATCAATAAATAAAGAATTAAAAAAAAAAAAAAGAATGTGGTTATTTCCAAGAAATTGACCAGTTGTTCTAGACTATTTTTTCTAAAAAGTTTTCAAAGAGTGGCATAACTATCCACAACAAGAGAGCCACTTTTTAAAGCTGGACATATTACTGCAAAATTACATGTTCCAGGGAACCATACATAATGTCCTTAAAGACATTAAGAAAGTGATCCTTACCTACTATAAGAATACCTATAGGGCAAGCATCACTCCAACACCTGGAATTTTTTACTTGATATAGAACTTGCTCTATTTGAGAGACTGAAGGTAACTCAAAAGTAGACCACATATCAGCTGGTAAAGAAGTAAAATCCAGGTTGTCATAACATCAATTCTCTGCAAAACAGGAGATACCTTAGTTGGACAAAAAACTGCATAATCTTCACACTTAATATCAAGTTTGGTATCAGTGTCTCTAGAAAATCTAGTGAATTTATTAACCTGATAGTACAATTATCTTGGTCTAGTAAGAGAATCGTTAAGAACCTTTTTATAATACTCTTTTTTTAAGGTGATTAAAAAGCTGTCTATACAATTTATACATAGCTTTAAACTGGTCTTTATTTATAAAAATTTGCACTTTTTGACATTATGATTGACATAAATTTTTTTTTGCTCTCAACTAGCTCTTTATTAAACCAAGGGGCTGACCAGAGGACCTAGAGACTTTACACTCCTTGGTTGGAGCAACATCATCCATAATTGAAAGTTGTTGTGAATTAAAAGAATCGACCAAAGAATTAACATTGGTATACAGAGTCCTTATTGGTTATGCATTTCTTGCCAAACAGTGCATGGTTAATTGACTAATGCTTCACTTTATTTATAACACCTATGGGTGAAAAATCCTTATGCTTAAGTATAATTAGGTTAAACATTAAAAGATGATGATCAGACCAGAGAATTAGAACATCTCAAATATTAGTAATAAGGCTCTTTATCAAAATATTCCTCAGAAATAATAATCTGATCCAGAACATTACCAGCCTTATGAGTAGGAAAATTAACCAAGGCTTTCAAGCAGAAGGTCGATAAAATATCAAAAATTCAGAATATAGATTTCCATGATGACTGTTTTTATGAATATTGAAATTACCAATTAGAATAAAATTATTGATTTACAAAGCTAAACCACTAATAAAAACCCCTAATATGGACAAATTGGCAAATTCTGAACTTGGAGGTTATAAATTAAAATTATAAATCAACTATGGAGCTTTAAGACTAAAAACTTGCATCTATATTGTTACGTGCCCCGCCCGCGGCCGTCCCGCGCGCATTACCTGCTCACCTTCATGGTCCCACAGCAGGCCCCGGGACGATCTCCCTCGTGGTAGTTGCCAGTCCTGCCAGGCCCTAGCATCCTGCAGCGGCAGTCACTGGGCCTTCCACTGCGCGCTGGGCCTCACACCGAGGTTCGGCGTCCTCGGCCATCTTGGCCACGCCCACATGTGCGCTCGGACTGCCCAGACTCATGAAGAGCCTAGGGCGGGTCCTAGCCCCACGACACGCCCTGATCGATCCCCTATAAGGAAGTTCCTGTCTTCACTTCCTTGCTTTGGCAATCAGGTCGATTTGCTCTGAGATTGCCTCTGCGCTAATACTTGTGCTTGCTTGTCCTAGTCTCATTCCAGGATCCTTCTCTTCCAGTTCTGTTCCTGACTCATCCCTGCATCCTAGTTCCTGTTCCTGCTTGTTCCTGTGTTCATCTATCTGTCTACCCAGGTAGTACCATCAGACTGTCTTACTGGTACTGACCACAGCCTGTTCCTGACTTGCCTGCCTGCCTGCTGCAAAGGCCACAGCCTGTTCCTGACCTGCCTGCCTGCCGCCTGCCTAAAAGACCACAGCCTGTTCCTGACCTGCCTGCTTGCCTGCCGCCTGCCTCAAGACCTCAGCCTGCCTTTGACTTCATCTGACCACTGGTGCCTGACCCCTGCTTTGCCTGACCACTCTCGGACTGACCTCTGGTCATTGACCTTTTGCTTGCCTGACCTCGTCTCCAGATTCTGGCTCTGTTCCTCACCTTGTCATCACCAACTCTGTTCTGGTTCTCCCTGCTCTAACCAGTTGCCATCCTTGAACCCGATCGCGCTCCCCCTGTCTCCATGGGCATGCCGGACTTTCACTCTCCTAGGAGACCCTGCATGGCCCACCTAAGTCCAAGCGGTCCGGGTCCCTACTGGCTCCTCCCGGGGGGACCTCGGACTTCCAGTGGTGAAGCTCTTCCTAGCCTCTTTCTCCTCCAGTGCTCCACCCCCTGGGGGCAGTTACCTCCTGTTCCCTTTCAGGTGGTGTTACATCTCTGCCCCAGGACAAGGGTCCACCCCTGAGTGCAACATATATTAGAATTTTCACAAATACAAGGAATAGAATCTCTGAATATTGCCACTTGGTCACCTCTATGTTTTCCACCTCTAGCATAATGAAAATAAGTATTACCAGATGCACATAGCAAATTCAGCGAAAAAGCATTAGCATAAGAATCAAAATGCCAAGTTTTGACAACAAGAAAAATATTAAGGTTGGACTCAGTATAGCTTTCAGAAATTTTGGGGCTTATAAAAGTTGGTGAAAGGTGAAATTAAGGGATATATTCTTTGGAGTTTGTGTGTGTCTGAGGTAATTTTTGAGGAGAGGATGATGGATGACCTTGAGTTGCCTCTTCGACTAACCCTAGGCTTGGATGTTTCCCTGTTTCTCTAGGTAGCGGCTGGCAAAGTGCCCCTGGCTGACACAGATAGGTGTGACTTGCCTATCTGCATGGGCTCTCCAGAGGAAGTTGGGGCTGTGGATTCTATCAGTGTGACCAGAAAGCATTGAAACTTTGAAGCTAGACAAAAGGGTTGGTGAGGCTCCCCACTCTCTTGAGCATGTTCCTGGAATTGCAGATCAATCCATAAGGCTAGGGAAATGAAGCCTTCTAATGTGGATTGAACATATCGACCTGCAAACTCATCTTCTACATGTTCTGACTATCTTCTCCCCGGTGGAGTTCAAATGTCAAGGTGCAAAAGTGTATGGTGTAGTTGCCCATGGTGTGATTACCTTGCTAGATATGGATTAACTCCATAGCAGCAGATGAAGTCCATCCTGGCTCATCAAAGACAATAGAGTATAGGATAAAGCATAAACATTGGCAAGTTAAATGTAAGACATTGATAAGACAGGCTAAGAGAGAATTTGAAAAGAAGTTGGCTGTAGAGGCAAAAAACTCACAGTAAAAACTTTTAAAAATATATCCGAAGCAGAAAGCCTGTGAGGGAGTCAGTTGGACCGTTAGATGATCGAGGGGTTAAAGGGGCACTTAGAGAAGATAAGGCCATCGCGGAAAGATTAAATGATTTCTTTGCTTCGGTGTTTACTGAAGAGGATGTTGGGGAGGTACCCGTAATTGAGAAGGTTTTCATGGGTAATGATTCAGATGGACTGAATCAAATCACGGTGAACCTAGAAGATGTGGTAGGCCTGATTGACAAACTGAAGAGTAGTAAATCACCTGGACAGGATGGTATGCACCCCAGAGTTCTGAAGGAACTAAAAAAATGAAATTTCAGACCTATTAGTAAAAATGTGTAACTTATCATTAAATCATCCATTGTACTGAAGACTGGAGGATAGCAAATGTAACCCCAATATTTAAAAAGGGCTCCAGGGGTGATCCGGGAAACTACAGACTGGTTAGCCTGACTTCAGTGCCAGGAAAAATAGTGGAAAGTGTTCTAAACATCAAAATCACAGAACATATAGAAAGACATGGTTTAATGGAACAAAGTCAGCATGCCTTTACCCAGGGCAAGTCTTGCCTCACAAATCTGCTTCACTTTTTTGAAGGAGTTAATAAACATGTGGATAAAGGTGAAACAGTAGATATAGTATACTTGGATTTTCAGAAGGCATTGAGAGGCTTCTAGGAAAAGTAAAAAGTCATGGGATAGGTGGCGATGTCCTTTCATGGATTGCAAACTGGCTAAAAGACAGGAAATAGAGAGTAGGATTAAATGACAATTTTCTCAGTGGAAGGGAGTAGACAGTGGAGTGCCTCAGGGATCTGTATTGGGACCCTTACTTTTCAATATATTTATAAATGATCTGGAAAGAAATACGATGAGTGAGATAATCAAATTTGCAGATGACACAAAATTGTTCAGAGTAGTTAAATCACAAGCAGATTGTGATAAATTTCAGGAAGACTTTGTGAGACTGGAAAATTGGGCATCCAAATGGCAGATGAAATTTAATGTGGATAAGTGCAAGGTGATGCATATAGGGAAAAATAACCCATGCTATAATTACACAATGTTGGGTTCCATATTAGGTGCTACAACCCAAGAAAGAGATCTAGGTGTCATTGAAATCGTCGGTTCAGTGTGCTGCGGCAGTCACAAAAAGCAAACAGAATGTTGGGAATTATTAGAAAGGGAATGGTGAATAAACGGAAAATGTCATAATGCCTCTATATTCGCTCCATGGTGAGACCACACCTTGAATACTGTGTACAATTTTGGTCGCCGTATCTAAAAAGATATAGTTGCAATGGAGAAGGTACAGAGAAGGGCAACCAAAATGATAAAGGGGATGGAACAGCTCCCCTATGAGGAAAGGCTGAAGAGGTTAGGGCTTTCAGCTTGGAGAAGAGACGGCTGAGGGGGGATATCATAGAGGTCTTTAAGATCATGAGAGGTCTTGAACGAGTAGATGTGACTCGGTTATTTACACTTTCGAATAATAGAAGGACTAGGGGGCATTCCATGAAGTTAGCAAGTAGCACATTTAAGAACTAATCGGAGAAAATTCTTTTTTCACTCAACGCACAATAAATCTCTGGAATTTGTTGCCAGAGGATGTGGTTAGTGCAGTTAGTGTAGCTGGGTTCAAAAAAGGTTTGGAAAAGTTCTTCGAAGAGAAGTCCATTAACTGCTATTAATCAAGTTTACTTAGGGAATAGCCACTGCTATTAATTGCATCAGTGCATCAGTAGCATGGGATCTTCTAGGTGTTTGGGTAATTGCCAGGTTCTTGTGGCCTGGTTTGGCCTCTGTTGGAAACAGGATGCTGGGCTTGATGGACCCTTGTTCTGACCCAGCATGGCAATTTCTTATTTTCTTATGTTCTTATAATGTGTGGCACACAATGTTGACTGGTCAATACATATGAACAACAGATTCTTTAATGTAAATACAGTCTCATCAGTGGAACAAATTCAAAGGCCAAATAATGCTATATGGTGTCAGAGCAAGGACCCCTTGCTCTGATAACATATATCATTATTTGGCACCTTGATAGACTCTCTACCTGGGTAACATCAAGCTAGGCTGAGAGAACATTGTACAAATCTCATCTTTGTGTGAGTTTCCTTACTCCGAAGGACCTCAAATCTTCACAATGGTTCACAAGAGAGCACTGTTCTGTTCCTAAGTCTCACTCTGAATGTCAAAGTGACCCCTAGCCCCTACACTACTACCTAAACCTCACCTCAGTAACTAGGTGGGCCTCCTATAGAGGTATAAATACCTACCTAGTATGAGGGCCTTATAGCTAGTCTCTCTCTCTCTCTCTCTCTCTCCTCTCTCTCCAGCTTAAAATACTAAAAATGCTATTTGCCCAAACATCACAAAGTGTGATAAACCCTGCCCCAAACTCCTACCATTTTCTAATTTAGCAATTACGTCATGCGTTATGGGGCTTTTCACATGCATTAAGGTGTTTTTCGCATGTGAAAAACACATAGCGCCACTTGGAAAATAACCCATAAGTCTGAAATGTTGTGGATAGGGAAGCATGAACCTACCCAATTTAACCCCAATGTGATCCTGGATGGAAAAACATTGATCCTTAAGTCTGGAGCCTGAGCTTCATCATGGATAACAATTAACCATCAAACCTCAGATCCAAGCAGTAACCAAAACAGCCTTCTTCCATCTCCACCAGCTCTGCCACCTCTCCCCCTCCTGGATGACTGTGCCTTCATAACTGCAGTCCAAGCCTTTGTAATCTCCTGGTTAGACTACTGCAACGCACTCTACACTGGTATCTCTATGACACGTAATCTCTGCCACCAACTCATAGAGAATGCAGCTGCCTGCTTGGTAATGAATGCAAGAAAATTTTGACCACATAACACCAATTCTCAAAATACTCCACTGGCTCCCCACCTCTACTGAACCAAATTCAAACTCCTAACACTGATCTACAAAACTCTGAGCTCCTCATCTCATCTGTCTGTGATACCTCTAATCCCTACATCTTAAGCAGGGCACGCTGCTATGTTAGATTCTTGTACTATATTAACGAAGGCTTGTTTTCTTGCTCCCACTGTATGCCATATCTATCATCTACTATGCACTCATTATTATCTAAAAGCCTCTGCACTCAATGCTTCTAAAACATTTGAACTCCACTGTTGGAAAAGTGTGATAGACATAAACAATGATGCTGCTGCTGCTTGCTGATATTGTGACAGAACAGTCTTTATTATATTGGGAGTGGGAGGGAGGGAATCGTGACTTGGGTGGGGAGGTGCTAGGCTTAGGCCCCCATTTTCAGTTCAAAGCTGAATGGCTTAAATCTGGGGTGGCCATATTTTGGCAACCTAGATTATGAACTTTTTCTGCTGCAAAATCTAGGTGCTGAGGTTAGGCAGAAAATTTGCCCTGAATACATTTAATAACAATCTTTGATTTCCCCTTTTTATTTATAGAAATATAAAATATTGACAGCACATAAAAGACTAACAAGGCCCATCTAGTCTGTCCATTCTGTTTCCCTATTACAGTACTGCTTTTCCTCTCAATGAAGGATCTTCTATGATTATCCCATGCTTTCTTCAGTTGTTGCTGGCAAAGTGCATGTGTATGTGTGAGGAGGGAGTTGCCTCCACCTTCACTGGGAGGCTGTTCCATGGCCCATGCTTTCTGTGAAGAAATATTTCCTTCTGTTACTCGAGCCTCACTCCTTTCAGTCTCATCTCACAAGCTTTCTTTCCAATGAAAACTTCTTCCCTCTTGTGCATTATGTATACCTTTGAGGTTTTTGAATGTTTCTATCATATCCCCATTCTCCTCTCTCCTCTTTTCTAGGGTCTACATATTGCAATTGTTGAGTCTCATTTCATACACGTATGGTGTGGACTCTAAACCATTTTGATAGCCCATCATTGAACTTCTCCTACTCTGTCCCTATCCTATCAGGGCCAGATGTCTGAGCTTTGGAACTGGACACAGTGCTTTAGATAAGGTCTCGCCAATGATCTGTACAGAGGCATAATTGCCTCTTTATTTCTACAGTGATACCTCTCCCTATGTGGCTAGCATAGTTCAGATTTATATTTCATTCCTGACAAGATCTAATGCTTAAGGTGTTTTAAAGCTCCCCCTGTCTACTGTCTATCCTACCTACCCAATTCATTCTGTTCTGATCTCAGGGAGAGAGCATTATATCCCTAAAGCTAATCAAGAAATATATTAAATTAGTTCAATAAACAGGTACCTGTAGGAAAAACCTCTCCCCCCACTCCCAACCTTAAAGTGTATCATGCTCTAGTTTGGCAATATCAGACTGTTTGTGTGGGGGAAACCTGGGCAGTTAATTTAATGTTTTTTGGGAATCTTACATGTAGCACTTGTAATAACGTTAATGACCACTGGTTGGCAATTTTGGGACTTGAGCATTGTGATATGTTAATATTGTTGGGTTTTAAGGGATGGTCTGTATCCCCCCTTAAGAACCTGGATTCCCATGATTGTTGGAAGATGGTTTAGTGGGAAGTATAAATTTGGGAGGAGTTAGCGGGAGTTCATTCTTTCCCAGGTTGGAGATGGTATGAGAGGGACTTCAAGGACATAGAGGCCTGCAGTAGTCAGCCTGTGGGCTGATGGGCCCAGCGATCACACCAATATGGAGTGAGACCTGTAAGGGCTCTTCCCTCAAAGGAAGAGGCTGAGCCCATGGAGTGAAGAAGAAGAGTTTCCTTCACCTGAGGAAAAGTCTAGGAGTTAAAGGTAGAGAAGAGGAGATTCCTCTCATTGAAAAAATAGCTTAGAGGAAGGAGACAAGGGGTTGTTCTGAAGTGAGAAATGCCCCATGAGGACCTAGGGGACATGAGGATACTGGTGAGAATTAACAACCTGCATGCAACTGGAGTGGTGATATGGCGAGATAGGAATGAACTCAAGTGAAAAGGGAGACCCCCCTTAGGGTTCCCACAGAGGAGTGAGACTAGTGTTTGAAATAAGAAGGATCTGGGAGTATTGTACCTGTCTCTTGTGGGTGGGGTGTGTGTTGAGATATGGGTAGAGAAGAATATCAAACGATGATAGAATTTGAGAACTGTAATGTGGGCAATATAATTGGTATGTTTCTAGTCAATGATGGGAATGCATGGTGGACAAGCTAGTTGATGTTCAGATGCTAATACTTTGAAGTACCCATTTGCATTTAGTGAAGATTTACCTTGACTATTAGCATCCCATGAATTCTGAGTATTCAGTTGTTTATATTCCTAACCAATTCTACTTCTGTATAGTAGTGACTGGATTAAAACCAGAAATAAAGTGAGTTATGTTTTCCTCTTAAAATGGTGTGACTCTGCTTTAATGCTTTATTATGGCCAGAAAACAGGATAATATACTGGACAAGGGTTCATGGAGGAGAGGATGATGGAGGTTCTCCCTGACCAGTCAGAGAATTGTAAGCTACCCCTGTTCTTTCTGTCTGGGTGCACTTCACTACCTGCATGGCAAATACATTTGAACCCAATAAATAAATGTGGGAGATAGACCCTTCCTCAATAGGAAACCCCTCCCATCATTTAGTGCCCCCAGTTTGGGGGTTACAGGATCACCATATCTATTTTTTATTTCTTTGTTTTATTTGTAACCTTTTATTTTGACACATTCAAATGGACAACACAGAAAGCAGCAACCCACTGCTTTAGTCAGGTAACCACTAATGAAGGCCTGTTTCCTGTCATTTATTTCATTTACACATGTTTTTATAACTGCAAAATCTAATCAAAGCAATGTACAAAATACATACTCAGGTTATCAGCAAGGCATGAAAAGGGTCAACAAGCTCATCAAAACAAAACAAACATAATACACAGTAAATATTTAGTTAGCTATTTATTTAATGATTTTATATACCGCCGTTCGGTAAACATCACAATGGTTTACATAATTTGTAAGCACAGAATAATAGAGAAAATAATACAATACAATATAGATATAAAAAAAATAAAAGACAAAAATAAAACAAACTAATGCCCTAAAATTGAAACTAACAATTGTAAAATAGCAATATAAATAGGTCTAGGTAAAATCTAAAATGAGAATAAAACTGACAGTGTTGGATAAAACCATTAATCATGATTTCTAATTAAAGGAAGATTAAATCATAGAAATGAAAATTATGTTGCATCTGATAGGCCTTCATAAATACTACAAGACACATAAAAGACAAACAACCCAATATTTGTTTTATTATATTTATTTATGGATTATTTTAAATTTGTAAACCACTTTGATTACTGCCATATAAAACTCTGAAAATACTTTCTGAACCCCTCCCATGGGTCACAACACCTCTGATAAAACCAAACCAGGCCTAGGAAGCTTACGGTGTAGACTCTGGAGCCTCCTGGTATAAATGGCAGTGAGCCAGGCTGGAACCAGTTTCTGAATGGACAGAAAGAGAAGAACCAGACAGTAAAAGGATGTTGCCTGGCCAAGAAACATAAAAAGGCCCTGGGACTGCCGTGGGGCAGCTGTGAATCATTGACCTTTCTTCCATATTGCAACCCTAGGAAAGGTTTGGACAGGCCAAGTCATCTGAATGCAGAGCAAAAGTATGTATTGTTAGAAAAACCATATAGTTTGCCCATCCCTAATTGAGCGAATTATCATATATATAATAAAGAGTTGTGTTTTGCATTTTCTAGTTATTCTCTTGCATGAATGAGCCACAGCAGCATTGGTGAGCAAAGCATAGATCAGATGGGGAGCACTTGTGTACAGCAGTTCCTGCTATGGATTTTTTTATATTCTGCTTTTTGGTACTTCAAAGTATGCAGCAAGCAGATTACATTCAGGTACCATAGGTATTTCTCTATCCCCACTGGACTTACAATCAGAGGGTAAAGTAACTTGCCAAAGGTCCAACAGGATTTGATCGCTGGTTTTCACTGGGTTACAGCCCACTGCTCTAACCACGAGTCTACTCCTCCACTCCACTTAAAGGTGATGAGGGCTGTGGCCCAACCTCTGTGCTGTGAGAAACAGGCAGATAATTTGTTTATGTTGTCCACAATGAAAGGACTCATTGTGGTTTGTTGCTGCCTTGAAGATATATGCCACATGTATATATTTACATCAACTTAACATTAAATATATTTTTTAGTGATACAATAATTGGTATTATGGTTTTATTACCAGCCTATACTGAACCAACAAGATTGTAAATATAAACTGAGGAAATGTTCTACTGTGCTATCTTTTGATTTCACTGTGTGTTAGTTCTGACATTATTATGTAATAATAAATAAGACAGAGTGTGCTTGGCAATTCTGCTGTTGCAAGAGTAAATATGAAACACCTCCCACCCACTCAACAATACTTGCCTACTCTCTGATGATAGTCACTAACTTTCATCAATGCAGTAACATGCACAAAAACATGTAGTTAAAACAGATTAAGTAGGCATTAAGGAGCCGATGCAATATTTATGCACAGAAAGCAGGCGCTGAACAGTCAGTGCCTGCTTTCTTACACGCCCCCAGGCGCCCTTCCTGGGGGCGCCATGCTTGCGCACCCCTAGTGCCTCCTTGCTAGCGAGAGCCCGAGCGTGTCGGCCATCTGCCGTTTAGGAAAACCGACGCCAAGTTTCCTAAACGCCGCACAGCCAGGGATTCAGGAAATGGACGCTTGTCAATTGAGCATCTGTTTCCTGCACCTAACTGCCAGCGCTTTTTTTTTTTTTACTTTTTTAAAAATTTACTTTAGTTTTTCATCCTACTTAATATCGCAACGATATTAAATAGGAGGTAGTACAGAAAAGCTGTTTTTTCTGCTTTTCTTTATTTAAAAGTTTTTTCAAAATATATTACAAGGAACAACCTTGCATGGAAATACAGAAAAAGTTATCAAGGAAATTTACATACATTCCCTTATGTATATAATAAAAAACATATCATTCTCAACTGTTTTTCATTGGAAATTAGAGAGGGAAGAGATAAGGAAAAACAGAGAAGTACTCAAGGAAATAATAAATTACCATATACAAGCTTGTAACTCTCAAATCATATTACCCCCGATTATCTCAAACTTATGCCCCCCCATCCAGAAACTGTCTCAACTGTTCGGGCAAAAAGAAAATATATAAATTACCAGCTGATTTCACAAAACATTTATAAGGAAATCGAAGAAGGAAACTCGCTCCCCTAGCCAAAACCTCAGGGCGCATAGCTATAAACATTTTCCTATGCTGTTGAGTGGGCCTTGAGAGATCTGGATAGACACTCACTATTCCACCCATAAATGCATTATTTATATTTTTGAAATATGCTTTCATCAGCTGTCCTTTTTCTGCTTCCGTGAAAAATTGGACAAAAAGAGTTGCCCTTTCTGTGACTTCCATATTAGAGTTTTCCAAATACTGTATTAAGTTATTGAAATCAACCCTATTTTCTCCAGAGGTAATCTGCAAACTATTCCTTCGAGGTGTTAGAATAATTTCTTTACGGAAGGCACCCTTTCTAAATCAATCTTTAGGGATTCAGTTACAAAACGTTTAAAGGTCACTAGAGCTGGTTCTCCCAGGACTTTTGGAAAATTGACCAATCTAACATTTAAATACCGAAGATAATTTTCTACAGACTCCAGTCTTCTCTGTGATATAATACAATCCTTCATAATGGATGAATTGAGAGACTGGGCCTGATTTAATTTCACAGTCAAGTCCTGTATGCTATTAGATTGGTCTTGAAATTTCTGGGAATGTTCTTTTTCCACGGTTTCCAATTTATTCTCAAATTTACCCAACTGTTGGGACTGAATCTTCAGGGTACAGGCCATTACAGCCATTAGATCCCATATGGCCTCTAATGTAATTTCCGCTGGTTTCTCAAACTCCAGGGGATCAAGCGTGTTTTCTCCTACCTCCACCTGTGATCTCTCTCTTGCTGTCTCCAGGGGTTCATTCCCTGCACCATCCGAACTCCTCGCAGGAGTTTCCTGAGCCTCAAACAGGGGTGGTAGGGAAGTCCCAACTCTCGCCTGATCAACAGACCCACCGCGCTGGTCTCTTCCGGCTAACGTTGCGTCGGGGAGTCCAGCTCCGTCAATGAGGGGGAGGGGAGAGCTGCTCAGCAGACCTCGGGGTTCTGGTGGGCTCAAGGTGATTTCGCCTGGTGAGAGAGCCGCTTCTCTCAGTTCTCCCACAGCGGCGCTCGTAGTCCCCACCAAAGGAGAGATGGTCGCAAAGTCGGTAATATACCGCTGTCCCACCGGGCCGGGTGAGTCCGGGGGGTAGACCCTCACCTTGCCCTTCCGCTTGTGAGGCATTTTCGCAGAAAATATCCTTTATTCAAGCTTAAGAAATTTCAAGGAAAAATCACGGATGGCGGAGCAGCTCGACTCAGCGTCCTCAAGCAGCGGCCATCTTGGTTCCTCCCCTTTTTCTGCTTTTCTGTAATAGTTTTAGGATGCTTAGCTATTAACGCCTGCTCCAGACAGGCGTTAATTTCTGAACGCTAAATGTGCGTCCCTAAATCCAGTTTTTTGTTTTGCATTGGGAGTAAATACTTAATAGCCTCATTCACATACATGTGATGCGTGCTGTTAGATTCACTCTGCGTTGGACGCACGTTGTAGAGGCGTGAATCCCCTTATTGCATAAGGGGATTAGTTAACGCCTATACAACCTGCATCCAACTACGGGTTATATAGTGTGCTCGGCTGAGCGCATTGTATTGCATCGGCCCCTAAATGCTTAAGAGGGGGAAGAGCAAGATGGTGGACATGCTCTAGCCATGCTCCCAAGTGTTTCTTGTGTAACCCAGTCTTGAGCTCAGGGTTCCTAATGCAGGGGCTACAGTGAAGTCCCAGGGCCTAAATTCACTGCCCAGACCTCTTATCTTTCTATTTGAACCCTGGGTGCCAGGGTTCCACCTGCGGAGAGAAGGTATAATCACTGGGACCCTAGGTGGGATACCGTCATTCACTCTCCAACCCACTTCCCAATCTCAGCTTAAAGGGTGCTCATGCTGGAAAAAGGTCTCAATGAGTTGAGTCACTTGGAGAAACACAGTCAGCAGTGCAATGGTGGCTTTCAACAAAAAAAGGTTAATTTTAACTTTAACAAACGGATCCATGTCAAAATGGAAAAAATCATCAACATGAAAAATAAAATAACAATTCCAATCCATAGTGCACCTCCGCTTAACTCTTCTCCTCAATCTGAATCAATGTCCAATATGACCTCCCCTGGAAGGGGTGCAAATTCTCCTCTCTCAAAATCATAAGCCAGTGGGTAAGAATGGAAAAAGAAGAAAACACTCTTTGGCTTCAAATGGATGCCAAAACGTCTTCTAGACCAGCAATCTCTATCCCCACTGTTAACTGTTTGCAGGGAAAAAGCAACTGGGAATCCAGCCCTCTGAGCGAGGGTGTACTAACCCCACTGTGAGGAAACTGGTCAAAATCACAAAAATCCCAGCTTTTCCACAAGAACTCTCAGCTTGCTTGATAAGCCATGAGGCCTACCAAGAACCCCATCAAAAATGATCTCCAACAACCTACATCTCAGAACCAGCAACAGAGCTAGAACTGAACCGAGCTTGTTCAACCCCAATTTATATAGGTCAAAACCCATCCTAAAAAAGTGAAGGGCAAACATGGGTGAGGATACCAAAAATGCAAACATTCCAAAGGATTTCACCAAGGAAATTTAGTGAGGGTGCAAAGCCATTGTCACATTTGCTAAACTGTTTTTATCTGTTATTGGCAGCCATGGTGAAAAAGGAAAGCCAAGCTTCATGTTTTTCCTTTGGAGTCTGCAGTAACATTTACTGGATCCATGGATCGCTTTGTGGTTCAAGGAGTGGGTATACCATACCTGATGCCTCCGTGAGGATGCCATTGGAAGTCATTTAAGAGCAGGAGGACAGCAGACCTCCCTGGCCTTGGAGATCTCACTATGTCCAGAAAACCAGCAGGTCCTCTGCAGAGTGGAGGATGGCTTCTGCAGTCACCAGATGATAACATAGTCACTGGGAGGTCAGCCAGAGCGCTCACTGGAATAGCACCCACCTGCTCCAGCTTGCCAAGACAAGGTTCCATTAACGTTCTCAGAGTGGAAGTTGACCCTGGATTGTATTTGTTACATTCAATTTCTGCAGAGACCGCCATTTCAGAGACAGGACAAATGAGGTTTGCTATGTTAAAACTGGAATTCTTTTACTTTAGAGATGCTATGGTTAGCCATTGAAGGTCTGGAGGCATATCCTTGTCAGGGCATATTGCTCATCTTTCTACTCAGGTCAAATCAATAATGGCTAAAAGGTAAATTTTCAAAAGTTGTATGCATAAAAAATAG
>NC_042615.1:524876262-524883710 GCF_901001135.1 Rhinatrema bivittatum | reverse complement strand
CACTTGCCTATTTAAAATAGCATATTCACGAGTATATGCTATTTTACAAACTCCAATGTACACGCTTAAATCTGGGTTTGTGAGTAAATTTATGCATGTAAAAGAGGGGTGGGACAGGGGCGTTTCAGAAAGGGGCCAACATTTACATGAGTAAGCTGCTATTTTATAAGCATTTTTTGCATGTAAATGTGGCACCTTACCCCACCTTACTCCTGCTCCATACCTGAAGTAATTATCATAAACATCTTAAAAGAAAAAACATAACTGGGTGAGGGGATCTGGGTAAAATGCTGGGACTTCAGGCTGAATAGTCAGGAGCGTCTTCACAAGCTGTAGATGGACTGGGCAAACTTGTAGACTAATGAGTAAAAGCGGTTATTTCAATGTCATGCACATGCTAGAAAATACCCCAATCACAAGTGTAAAAACTGACTTACGAGGGAAAATGCACCTAAATTATTCGTGTAAAATCTACTTGCATATCCCTTTAAAAATGGAAATAAAGATACAAGTGAATATCATATGCGCTCACTTATCTGGCTAAATGTGACTTATTTGGATAAATAGCACTGCGCTGCTTAGCCAGATAAGTCTGAAAAGCGCTACTTGTCAATCTAAGTAGCATTTTTCAGATTTATCCAGCTAAGGGCCTGATTTACTAAGGCTCTTCTCCCTCTCTGTGTCTGTGAGAAAAATGCTTAGTAAATGAAGACCCTAGTAAGATGGCCGGATAAATCAGAAACAAAATAGCACAACTTAGATGGATAAGTCTTAAAATGCTACTTATCCAGCTAAGTCAGATAGCTGAATAAGTGTACAAGTGCTATTTAGAAGTTTTTTAGACTTATCTGGCTATCTAACTTAGGCCTGGATTTATCAAAAAGAGGTAAATATCGCATGCGATGGGAAAAAGGGGCATGTTTTATGGTAATAGGGAGTTTATCTCAATTTGCACTAATACCTATGCGAAGAGCTAAGTTACTGCAAAGTGCGATACGGCTTCAGGAAACCCAGCCCATTCCCGCCCCTAACTCCTCCTCTTTTTCAGATTTGGCATCACACCATACGATATGGTGCTATCGCATGCGTTGAAGGCGTTTTCGCATGCATTAAGGGCTTATCGTATGCGTTAACGGCGCTTTTCGCATGTGATAAGCCCTTAATGCATGCAAAAACGCCTTAGCGCATTTTGATAATGAGGGGGTTAGCTGGATAAGTAGCGTTTTAAGACTTATCCATTAAGTAATGCTTATTTTCAGACTTATCTAGCTGTCTTACTTAGCCGGATAAGTCTGAAAACCACTACTTAGACAAGTTGTGCTTTTCAGACTTATTCAGCTAAGTAACAGCTTTGCAGTGTCTTGAATAAAAGTTGTCACAGATGACAATTTTTATTCAAGACACTGCACATTTTTGAACATTTCGATGCAATATAATTAATAAGAGAAAGCAGCAGCACCATGGTCACATTAGATGTACAATCTTTATACACCATCATATCCCCAAGATCAGGCATTAGATAGATATTATATCTACCTATTTAGCCAAGTGAGTTTGACCACACAGCAGTCCCTCTTCTTTTATTAGGAATCTTTCTTCAATAGTACGCAAAGAAAAAGATTTTCTTTTTCAACATCGGTTATATTTATAAGTGAGTGGGACAGCCATGGGTGTGGAAAGTCAACAATCTTTGACAAATTTGTCCTATGTATGAGTTTGAAAAACAGTGGATCGAACACTCTCCATTTCAAGAAAACATTGTCATCTGGAAGAGATATATAGATGACGTTTTAATGTTATGGAGGGGATCTGTAGTTGAGCTCCAGATGTTTTATAGCTGGTAAACACTTGTGAGGACTGTGTTAAGTTTTCCATTGAATACAACCTTAAGAAGATATCATTTCTTAATGTATCCAAAACCTTTTTCCATTCACAAAACCTTCAATCATGATTACATGAATTGTAAGGATAATTCCTTCTCTTCCCCTGTTGTAGGCAAGTACCACTTTTGAGATGGTCGTAGATTCAGTTATCTGTACAACACCCTTCAATTCTTTCAGCTGCTTTTGAATCTTTACTCCAGTTATTTCTACTTAAGGGGCTGATGTAGTAAGTTGTGCTGAGCCTACCACGGGTTTTTACTCCAATTTTAGTGCAATTTTTTCAGCACTAACTTTACTCAGGCATATAACATGGGTTTTAGTGCTCTGAAACCTACAGTATGTTTAGCATAGGCACATGCAAATCACATGTAAAAGAGGATATTAGCTATTACAGTGCAATGTAGAGAGGGAGATAGTTTAGCGCTTGATGTTTAATGAGGGAAATTTAACACCTGGGTCAGTACATGTATAAAAGTTAAGACACGTTTCTGATGGCCATGTTAGTCCACTGTGGCGCTGTGCGTGGGTGCTTCTCTGAGCTTTTCTGTGGCAAACATGATTTTTTATGCTTTGGAACATTTTTGCAGGTAGGCCAAGGAATTTGAAGAGCAGAAATGTTACAGCAAATATAGGAGTGGCAAGAGAGAGAAAGAAGATGATTTATTGCCGAAGAAGAACAGAGGATCCTAGAGGAGCAGGCAGTCCTGGCTCAAGCTGTTCGCAGAAGGGCACGCTGGCTGAGCTCCAGGGCAATTCTTCCTCTCTCTGAAGAAATCAGAGCTAATACCTATCCTCTAACAATCGTAGACATGCCATTCCATGGTTCCCAGCTCTGGTTCTGTGTGAGGAGCTGCTGATTCCATGATTTCAGAGTTGTATGATGAACTTGCCTCCTGGAGAAACATGAGCCCAATCGCACAATTAAGGGTACTGTTCATTTCCCCATATGGACAAGTCAAGTTCTTGTAGCATACCGACAATGTCATCGGGTAAAGCTCTAACTTCATTAGCCAAAGCATTGGCTGTGGCGGAGTTTCCCCCTCGTAGTCAGTCCGGACCTCTCTCTATATCCAACACATCTCCTTCCTCATGCATTCCAGCCCCTGGTGCATTGCCATCCATCCCGCTGTCACACTGGTCTTGACAAGTTACTGCCTTGCAAGCAGTTCTGCAGCTACCTATTCAGCCACTGCATCAACACCGGATAGTGATGTTCCTGTTGGTGGAGAATGCCATGGTATAGAGCTCCACCGCCAACCACTGTTGGCACTGTTGCCAGGTGTTGGAGGTACATCCGGGATGCCTATCATGAATATATCTGGCTATCTCACTGTCATCTTCTTGTGTATCAGGTGCCATTGTCTTACTTGGCAGTTGCACACTGTCAGTGAATTGCTCTGCTGTTCCCATCAGAGGTGGATCCAGAGGTGCTTGCAGTTTCTCTTTGGGCCTTGTCCTCAGCAGCAGGCCCCTCAGTGGCAGGCTCCTCTGTGGCCATCAGCTGATGATCACCTGTGAAAATAACAAAAGACATATCAGAGCCAAGTATTATTACATCCTTCTGACCTCCCTCAGCCAGAATTTTCACTCTGGAGATACATTCACCAATCTTGCTCACCTGTTCCTTCTGCAGCATCTGTTATCAGTGCCACCAGTATGGACACCAGCAAAGTATTCCTGCTGAAGAGTCCCCTGGACCAGTTCTTCCACTGGTATCAGCTGCACTTTATGTGGTGGGCCTCCACCTGTCCAGTGTTCAAACCTCTCAATGAGTGTCAGTGTGGCCTTGACAATCATCCTAGTAACCTGCTATTGATGCTTTAGCTAGTCCATTGTCCTGTCATTACTGACATCCTTGGCGATGCTTTCCCAGATCTTCTAATTGTGTTACCACTCACCCGCCTGTCATGGTCATCTGCTCCCCCACTCACAACACCTCTGTCATGCTCCATTCCCTCCACAGCCACAAATATCCACTCCACTCTTTCAGGAACCTAAACACAAAAGTGGACAAAAAGACAGAGAATCACAGACTAACAATCACTTGCACTCTAAAGATTTACTCAAGAATACAGACAATGACAAAAGAATGAGAAACAGCAAGTGAAAAACACCCCCTTTTTCTTTTGAAATTTGAAAGAGACTGTTGAGCTTTTAGTGCTTCCCTAGCTTTTCTTTTGGCCATGAGTCTTTTCCATGCCTGCACTGCATGTTTCATGGAAGTTGGTGTGCCACACAACATTTTTGTTAATGTAGATGTGCCTTGGGCTTATAAGGTTGGGAAACACTGTTCTAGAGTTTTTCTAGAAATCTGCAGCAATCTGCTTCTTATGATTCTGGCCGCGGACCCCATCCTGCGGAAAGGCCCTCACATTTTCTCCGAGCTGGCCCAACACTGCCGTCTTCCACACAGTCCGGACCGCCGCCGAGCTGTGCCTCCCTGCATCTTCGTGGCCTTGCCGCCGCTGCTGCCGCTACTGCTGCTCCCTCCTGTGTGGCTGGAGCTGCGCCGCCAACCCCCTCCTATGGGAGAATCCCCACTGGGATTCTCTCCTCCTCCATGGCCCGTGCACCGCCGGAGTCCTCTTCAGCGGTAGGGAACCACCGTCGCAGCCTCGTCCTCTTCTTCGGGGCTGCAGCCCGGGCCCCAGCGTGGCTCCTCTTCAGCAGCAGGAGCTGCCTCCGGCCTTCTCCTTCTTCCACCATGCGGCAGGACGCCACTGCAGGCCTCGACTCCTCCCATCTTCATCCAGGGTTCCCTCTAGGGGCGGGTGCACGCCTCCCTCCTCTTCTAAAGGGACAGAGACAAGAAATACTCATCTGCCCTCCAGATGATGTCTTCAGGGCTCTCCCTGATCCTGCCCTATATAAAGGCTCTGCTTCAGTTCCTCAGTGCCTTCGGATGGAGTTACTAACTCCATGGAGCTTCTCCTTCATCCATGGAGTTCCACTGCTTCCATTGTGGTCCATCTTGCTGTTCCTGTCCAGAAGACTTCATGTTCCATGTCTTCTTGTTCCTGTTGTCTCCATCAACACTCCAAGTTTCGTCCCTCATCAGATCGTCCTCGTGATGTCCAGATGTTCACTCGTTCAGAGATCCAGATGTCCAGGGTGTCCAGACTTCCTTCGTCCTGATGTCCGTTCAATCTCTTGTCTAAGACTTTCTGATCTCTCTTGTCCAGAAGCCTACTCTTCCTGTTGTCCATCTGTCCAGATGTCTAGAAGCCCAGATGTCCAGATGTCTACTCGTTCTGAGATCCAGATGTCCAAGAGTCCAGATGTCCAGATGGCTATCACCCGAGGTACCTTTCATGTACTGATTTTCTTCACTCCTCACCATGATCCTGAAGAATCCGTTACCAGCCTTGCTGTCCCCCGAATTTCGTCTCCAGCCGACCTTTCCAGGAGTAATCAGTCTCATTCGGTGTCCGTCTTCAGGTGACTGGAATCCTCTTCCAGCTGGACTTCCCCCATGTGCTTCTCCATCTTGTGCTTGCTCTGCTCTCCGCGTGGTCTGTAACCAGCCCCCCTGGCTGTGTAGGGTGCGCAGCGGGACAGGGTGGTCCAAGACCAGTCCACATTGGGCTGTGTAGGGCGTCCTGAGAGACAGCACCTTCCAAGCCTCCAAGAGTCTCGTCTCCTCCAAGTCTCCAAGAGCCTCGTCTCTTCTTCGTCTCCAAGAGTCTCATCTCTTCCAAGTCTCCAAGAGTCTCGTCTCTCCCAAGTCTCCATGAGTCTCGTCTCTTCTTCATCTCTTCTCATCCAAGTCTCCAAGGGTCTCTTCTCTTCTCGTCCAAGTCTCCAGAGTCTTGTCTCATCTCATCTCATCTAAGTCTCCAGAGCTTCGTCTCATCTTGCCCTAGTCCAGGAGTCCTCATCTCATCCAAGTTCCAGGAGTTCTTGCCTCCTTCATGTACTCGGACTCTCTACGTACTCTAGGATCCGGAGCCTTCTACTCTGGTTCCTTGTCTCTTGTCTTCAGGTGCCTGTTGGCTCAGCGAGGGGCTGACCCTGTTTCCTCCTACTCCTGTGTTCTTACTTCGCCCATGCCTATACATGCTCACCTCCCTCGGGCCGTGTCTTGGAGCTCCTCCCTGGGTCGTCCCTTGGGCCAAGGGCTCACTCTCTCTCTCAGGAGCAAGCAATCACGCCTCCGTATCCCTTCCCAGGGCCCGCTGGGTGAGCTCGTAACACTGCCCAGCAAACTTGATGTGGAGAAAGAGATTTGCATCAACTATTGAATACCAGCCTGGTACTAAATGTATAAGAAATTGAGGAGAAAGTGCATACGCAATACTATCAGAAAGACAGGAGATTCAAAGAACTGGAAGCAAGGATTTCAGGAATTAGTAGATGTTCCTGAAAGGAAAGGAACCCTTAGAGTCCATTCCCAAAGGATTGTTTGTGGTAAAGACAAAGAAGGATCCCAAGAGTGTGTGGTAAAACCTTGAACTACTGAGAATATATTTATTCATCTCCTAGGAAATGTGCATTTTGTCAATGTATCATTATTGCACAAGTTTTGCTTCAGTAAATACTAGCTCTTGTGTGAAGAATGACTCAGTTGAGTGACTGTGAGTCTTGTCCCTTAGGTCCCTGAAGATGTTCATTTCTCCCCCCCCCCCCCCCCCCCACCGCAAATTCAGAACAGACCTAGAACTGGGACCTGATCATCTGGTATCAGCTTCCCCAACTACCCCCCTCTGTAGTAAGGACAAGGGAGGGAGATTTTGTAAACTATGCCAAATTGCAAGCAGATTAAAATATTCAAAGACACTTTAGAATATCCAAAACTATCTACCAAGACAGGGTCTAGTTCTCCTTTAGGATGCAGGAGGCAGTGAGTACTGATTTGCTTGCAAATTTTTTTAAGATCATTTTTATTCAGCAAAGCACATATTACAATAGCCAACATAAAACATATTCTCACCAACAACAGGTAATTCAAAGTGTAAATTTCACCAAAGTAGTACAGATCCAAGGGTATTCTGCTTTTTTCAGCACTTCAAAGCAAATTACATTCAGGTAATGTAGGTATTTCCCTATGCTCAGAGGGCTCACAATCTAAGGGGGTCATTTACTAAAGGTTTTCTCCCATTCTGTGTCTATGGGAAAAAGGCTTAGTAAATGAGGCCCTAAGTTTGTACCTGAGACAATGGAGGGTAAAGTGATTTGCCCAAGCTCACAAGGAGCAACAGTGGGACTCAAATTTTGGTCTCCTTACTTGTTGCCTGCTACTCTAACCACTAGGCTTCTCCTCCAAAACAAACTAAAAGCCTTTCTAAACTTTCATGTATAAGTTTTTTTGTGGCAAAATGGGAATCTTTTTGAACTATAACCTTTTTGTTTCCCCAGGAAGACCTCCTTTCCCTTGCAATCATTGAACTGACAAGGAGGTGGCAGTCTAACGCCTGCTGTGCTCTGTAGTTTCTGGCAGCTAGAAACTAAACAGATTAACCTGCCATGTACCCCAAAGTGAGGCTTGGGATTCATACTTCCTCATTCTCCAAGGGGTATAATGATGCAACATTCTGTAATTCTGTTGGTCTGGAAACCATACTTTGG